>NW_009224952.1:0-32089 GCF_000690835.1 Fulmarus glacialis
CTCTGTCCCAGCCGGAACCAGGACAACCTTCACAAGACAGGAGCAGGAACAGTGCAGGGTGCTGCCCACCACACACATTTTTGGCACTAGGCACAGAAGGTTGATATCTGTGGTGCAGTGCAACGTGGTGTAAGGCAATAATGCAGTAGGAACTACAGTGAGGTTAAACAGGATACCTCTGAAGGACCACAAGTCAGGCTCATCAAACATAATCTGGTTAGCGTGTATCTCTATGGCACTCTTCTCTGTCCCCCCATCCTCCCAGAATCTGCACCTCCCATTCAGGGACCTAGTTGGTGTATAGCAATATGAAGCTTGAGAGCACCTTAATATTTAGGGAACAGAGAAAACTGGGAAATAAAAGGATAGAGAAGAAATTAGATCCCTTATAGATTTGAATATAGCAAATATTAAGTTCTTTCTTGATGCAAGGACATAGTTCTTTGCTACTGGAAAGCTTCATTTCAGCCACGTATTGAAGAATATCTCAAATCTGCCTATATTTAGCATAATATTTAACTTAATAAATAGGTAGTCATTAAAGACAAAGAAGTAAACAACGCTATCATACAATTCATCTGAAGAAACAAAAGTAATCATCACAACTCAAAAGACTAAGGAACTGACATTTCACAGAGATGCTTGCAACTGATCCATAATTTAAAAAAGAAAAAAAAAAAAAATGTTGAATCCTGTTTGTATATTACTTAAGAGGATAAATTAATGGGATAAATTATTCATTCTGAAATATTCACTGTGCTTTACTAATTATCACAGCAAACCTAATGCAGGAATTTAGTAAATTCCACTGTCACATACAGGCACATACAAATGCAAAGACACGCTTGGAGATGCACTGCAGGCAAACGTGAATGGCAAGAGATATAATTAAATACGCTTTAATAGCTTTTCAAAGTTGCTAAGATACCGTCAGGTAGCGTAGCACATCTCGGACAGCCACAAATATCCAAGACTATGTCCTAAATATTCATTTCCTGCAGCTTTGCTTTGGTTTTGCCTTTCCTTTCTTTTGCCTTTCCTTTCTTTTTTCTTTTTTAACTTTCCTGGTAATTGTAAACCTCTTCAGATAAAACATCACCATCTGACAGGAAGAAATATTTGTGTTTGGGATTCACTATATTCACTCAGCAATGAATGAGTTTTTAGAGCTTTTCTGAATAATAAAAAGCAACACAAATATAAAGACAAAGTTATCTGCAAAAACATGACTTGTAGCAAAGAGAAGATATATGGTTACCACTTCCGATACAGTAAGGGAAGTAGCAGGAGATAGAGGCTTCTTTGACTATCATACCAGGATTTTTACAGTAACATAACACCTTACTTACAACTGTGTAACTGAAAAAGAAAATTGAGGGCATTTGCACTAGACACAAATATGATGATGGAATAATGTGAAATAAAATAGCTTTACAGATTTTACATAAGAATAATAATATTGAATAAATGGTTCTGATCTCACTACCTGCCTGAAGCTTATGACAACAGAGCAATTTGAGTAAGTGTACATCACCTAATATTAATTGGTCAAGAGATAGACATTGAATAATTTAGGTGTTACTTCAATCCATGTAATAATAATGTTCAGACAGCCATATATAAAGGCTTCACCATTTTTAACTACTACCACCTTATCATATAGTAAAGATCTTTCAGCAAACATTCCTCAAATTAAAAACTAAAATACAAAAAAAAAAAAAAAAATCTGTTTTATTCACCCAAATATTCGTTGATCTGGATTCTTCTTATCATATCTGTCTATGCTTATTTTATTTACCATACAATTTCTTCAGATCCACCACACAAAGAAGTATAAGTGCTTCCAGCTCATTCAGTTCCCACCAGTAATATGGTGAAACTGGTCAAGCTAAAATAGCTACAAATTCTGAACAACAATCAATTCAGTTCTGATTGTCTTGACACAAAGCAGGATGGAAAAATTCTCTTCAGCTTTGCTTTTCACATCTATTTTTTGCCATACAGATGATTGTACAGATGCATTCCAACCCCACACTTAGCAATGGCTGATTCTTTGAAAACAGAATGGCAAATAACTACTGAACTTTTCTTTTAAAACTTAACACCCAAGATCAAAGACTAATTCAATTAACTCTAATCTCTAAAGTTATTAGATCTGGGGGCTTTATTATTAACATTTTTTAGGCTTTTAATCCTTTATACAATGACTTATGCAGGCACATAATATCCCAAATGATAATAACCACATTGTGAATTCTAATAAATTTTTATCTAGCACGAATCATATATAAAGCTGTCAGTTTAGCTCCTTCTTTGTAGAAAAGAAACAGAGAATCCTGCACATGATGGAAACAAGGGTGATAAAGACTACAGATACGAGTGCACTATTTGCAACTAATCATTTATTCAGAGATCAGAAATTGTTTCCAAGCAGACACTGGGGCAGTTCTCGGCACTTAACATGATCCTCTTTCAAGCAACTCTGCATTAAAAAGGGATATAAAGCATCCCAAGGACTGTGAAATGCAAAAATAGCCTTTTCTCCCTGCATTGTCCACAGTCATGAGAGGCAAGCCCTGACCTCACTGAAGTCAACAGAATTTCTGTCATTGCCAGTAGCAGGACCAAGCTTTATCACTGTTTTTATTAATAATTCATCCTTCAGAACGACATTATGCGTATTTTGGCAGTGGCTTTGCTTTTTCCATCGAAGTGAAAAAGCGGTGCAAAATTAAAACAGATTTGGAGAATGTTACCAGCTCTGATATTAGGATTAGACTAATTGAGAAAAAGTTGCACCATCTTTACCTTATTCATCAATGAGTTCCTACTCTTGCTAGCTACTCTAAGCTCCAGCTCCACTTGAACTTTTAATTAAAATACTGTTAAAAAAAGAGGTAGACATAATGTAAACCTTTGTTTTTATGCAGAGAAAGGTAGCATTTACAAAAATGGCAGAAGCTGGCCCAGAAGGATCGTAATTGAGGTTTATAATTAAAGCTTATGATACCATAACCCTTCTTTCCTGAGATACTCTTAGATAGCACTCTGAGATTAGTCAGTTAAATAAAATGGAATCTCATGACATTTACATGAAACAGATTTGCATATCATATATTAAATGTGATACTAATGTGATACTAATCATCCACCTATTGCTCAAGCTCTGCACAGCCATTTTGCACCTTTTTAGCCAACAAAGACTTTCTCTCATATCTGCTAATCCGTTGCTCATGAGGGTATTTGTGCCCTTCCTCAGCCAAGTCAAGGTAGATCATAACAATGTTGGCCTCATCTAAGCTAATTTTAACCTAGCCTGCATAGATTATTTTTGTCAGCCATGATTTTCCAGAATGAAATACAGTCTAGCATAGACTACATCAAATGGGTGTGTCATGCTAAGATCTCTGCAGTCACACAATTAGTATTGCTAGCCTTGGTAGTTATTACACTACTACAGATAACATGACATATGACAAATCATACCTTTGTGTATATTTATGTGTCAGGGCTCAGGCCTGAACTCTCAATAGCATGTCCTCCCTCTGTGACAATACATTGTTAGTTGCAAAACACAGTACTATTCTATTATCGAACGAAATGGACTGACCTGGATAAGAAAAAAACCCTCTTCTGTTGACAATGTCTCAATGCAATGAAAAATCTTGCAGGGATTATGTCTTTTAGCGAAAACCAATCAACTGCTAACCTTTCTAAATACAGTATCAACTCATGCAACAAGTCCACTTAGTTCCTGGATTTGCAGAGAGAAGACGAGCCCAAGTCTGAAAGTTGTATCTTGAGTTGCATGAATACATAACCAATGAAAAATTTCACAAAAATCTTCATTATTTCTTTGCATCAGAATTCTTATTCATAAAGCATTAGAAAGCATTTTTAAATCTTAGAATTTAAAATTAGTACAAGAATTAGTGAAGATTAGTATTAGAACATCAGACTACAGAACGATCACATTTTAGACAAATTCAAATATACCGAACATTTGTTAAAGAAGATCTGACCCAAGTGTATTATTTTGGGTACTTTGTCAGTCATGTATCAGTCCGGCAGCCAGCTGCTGTTAAATTGTATTTGGAATATTGCATATAGCGCTAATGGATGTATGAATGAAGTTTAAGGAATTGTGTGCTTTCATTTAAACTTCACAGTTAATGCTTTAGATAGATTCTGAGAAGAATTTCTCAAAAATGAAAAGAAACTGATGACAAGTTCTAGACATTAGCATACTATTTACACTGTTACACACTTGTGCTTCTTATTTCCTAATCCAAATTCTGTAACAAGATACTAAAGTATACATGAACTCTAGACTTGCTGTGATGACACACTAATATTCTCATTCTCCTGGAAAGAATATATGCTTAGTAATTTCAAAAGTCACTTACTTCAACAACATCATACTATTGGGGAAAAAACCCCCCACAGACGGGAACACTCCATTCCCTCAGAATTTGGTTGATAAGGATGTAGAGAGCTGTTGCCTGTAGTTTAACATCTCTCAGCCATACTAATTCACATCTAAGTGTTAGCTAAAGTTTAACAACTATTTTCCTATCATATGGAAATTGCTTATGAAGAACTTCAATAGCTCATATAAGTTGAAAAGCTTAAGTTGTTTTGAAAACACCTGAGATTACATCAAACTCCTCTTAAGTCTGCACAACTACTTAAGCCCCTACAAATCCAATAAGACCGACTGTATCTCACCAAAGTCTCAGAAGTGTCTTTGCATGAAGTATGGAGTACAGCTATGAATCACTTCCTTACACACTTTGGACATGCATCCACCTCCAAACTGGAATATGCTACACTACACCACAAAAAACCACCTGATTATTAAGATCTTTCAAAAAAGAATATCGAGTCTATGTTAATAGCCATGGAGAATTTCAAGAAAGTAGAATTAAATGTTACTAAGATTTAACAAAATTACCTCACAACTTATATGATATTGAGATATTATTGCTACTTCAAATCTCTCTGAAACCCGAATCTTCATGTGCACAGCTTAAGTGAGTTGCTTAAACATCACAGTCTATAAAGTAATTTTGGACAGATTGTTAATTCTTTTTTAATTACAGAAGTAATATAGCACAGATAAAATTAGGTAGGTTTTATCTGGAATTTAAATATCGATAATGCTGGTGAACAGAGGGAAGAATTATCGATTAACTGTCAAGTGTACTTGGTAAATGGTCTACATGTTTAATCAATGAGTTAGTACCCTGAATAGAGCGATCCTTAAAGTACTTATCCAAATTTAGAGATTGATAGCCTTCTGTTTTATTTTCAACTTAGTAAGCATGTGCTGTGTGTAGTGCAAAGTATCTTTGTCATTGGCCTAAAAATAAAACTTGTTTTCCTGGATATATTATGTACTTATAGCTGGCAACAACCATTTCACACTTGCAAATTAAACCAATTCCTGTCAAGTGACTGAGAGTCATGTTGATTTCAGTAAATCCAGAGAGATCTGGTAAACTGTCAACATGAGTTTGGTTAAATGTTAGCAGAGTTCAAAAGAAGAATAGAGAACATCAGTTCTAGTGAATTCCAAAAAGTAATTTGTGTCAAGTTTACTTGAAGGAAAAACAAGTAACAGAAAATGTATTCAAACCCTAAAGAACCATGCTCAAACCCTCTCAACAGTTTTTGGCCTTTGTGCACCCTGACATTTAAATAGATATATGGAAAGCTCCTTAAAGACCAATCACTGCCTACTTATTTATTATCTTTAATACAACAGGAAAATCATTCTACTCCACCGATTCATATGAAAATCATTTTGGAAGAGCCCCAAAACCAAAAAGCCAATCTACTACTGGAAGACAAACTATTAGAGACTGATATTTCATGTTTACTTATATGGAAGTATATAATACAGAATATATGGACAGAGTATATGGACAGAAAGAAGGTATAAAATGTATATGGAAAGAGAGCATAAAGCTATCTGAAAAACAGCTGTAATGAATATCAAAGCTAACATCCCAGGCTGTCCTTTGCTCCCACAGAAATGACCTGGGGGTCCAAGCTAGCGATACAGAATAGTGTACAACCAGCTGCCAGCATAGCAACATTCAGAATACAGACATGGAAAAAAGACAATGTCTTCACAAGTGGCCACTATACTGAGCCAACATGAGCAGTATTGTACATAGCTGACACTTTGGAGAATTGCATAAGAACACTTGGGCCACGTTCGCCCAAAATTTCCATAGAAAACCAGTTTAAAGTTCATATCACCCACGTTGTATAGTTCTTGAATACAACCAAGGACAGTGTGAATGACTCTAGTGGAGTCTATCATAAAAGGCCCCAAGACGCATCTGGAAGTATCTCAGACTATCCAGACTCTCTACTATTCCATACCTGTTTCTATCAGTTTGAAAGTTGAAGATGTATGAATGTAAAACATTATTTTTGCATTCCTACTGGATTTGTTCTTGATGACTGTTCCACTCAAAGCATTTAAATACAACACAGTACACCACTTGTAAGAAAAGTGTTTTCTTTGTTAATTTTTCCTTTAACTCCAGCTCCTGCTATTGCTGTTATTAAAAGAAGGAAAAAAAAAAAAAAACCCCAACATTTAATGAATCTGGCTTGTTTGACTCGTGCTTACAAAAAAATTGATCTCTATTCCTGTGACACTCTTTAAAATCCTACCATCTGAGCATCTTTATTTAAAGCAATACAGATATGTTGCAAGCTGCTGCAAGGGTTATGACAGTTCGCAGTAAGTAAATAGGATACTCTAAGAATACCCTTAGAAAGGTACTGAACTCCCATTTTTAACCCCTTCACTGCAGATAAATGCTTTTTTCCCCTCATCCATCATCTCTATACAGGAGACTTGTGTCAGATTGCTGCTTGGGAATTGAGTGGGCCTTATCAAGTACCAAATTGTAGACAAATTGTTTGAACCCAGCTGTGTGTTGTTCCACTTCGTGCTTCTCCTTCATACTCACATCCATCTTGTCAGAGTCCCTGCATCAGACAATATAAATTTCTAGACTTTTTCCAAGATAAAAATACTTCAAAGGAAAGGAAAAGAGATTAATTTGAGCACAAAGCCAGGACAAAACACAACCTGACCTTTTCCTTACCTCTAAGCACACACACAACATAACCACTGCCTTAGTTTTGTAAAAACAACATTTTTTTCCAATTCCATGCAGAGGTGATATCACTGTAGCAAACGTCGCATTAAGGTGTAACATATTATTTAACTTAACCTTGTGGCAACTAGTCGCTCTTTCAGAATTAAACATGCTATTTAATTAAAATTTCCCTATACATTTGAATACAAAAAAAACCTGAAGGAAGTTATTACATTCGCTGAAAACATCAGAAAAAGCAGATGTTCCTCATAATCCAAATCATAATACAAGACTTAACCACACACAGTATTGGGATATTTCGGAAATTACATTCTTCCTCTCCGTATACAAATTTACAAGCTGAATAACTACAGCTCTTTGAAGGCTGAAGATGATCTGCTTCTAGTGAAGTTCTCCATCTTATAGAGCCACATTTAGCAAAACCTCAGTTCTGCCACACAGGATTTCCACACAGGAAGTCCCAAGACTTGCCTCCTCATCTGTTTCCCCATTTCATTAGTTAATATTTGGGAAACATTCCACTACACAGACGTATCTAAACTTCAGTACACTGTGCAGGAGAGTCAGCTCCTGCAATAACAGGATTGTCATTTGTCACCTTGAGTTTCTCAGGATTTCACTGTATCTCATTACAAGCTAGTGCCATTGTATGCAAAGTATTAAAAGACAAGGTAAATTTAAAGCTTGCCCGACATGAGTAACTCAGTGATGAGTAGGATCCTTGAAGAAGACACAGAAATATGTAAGGAAAAACCTACCCAATTCATATTACATCTGAAAGCAGAAAGCCAAAGGTTTGGTTTGTTTCTTTTTGGACTAACTATGGATTTGGACTAACCAAATAAGAATCACAAAACACTGACTTCACTCACTTTTTCCATGCATTAACACTTAATCAGAATCTTTTCTTTAAGCCCAGCACTGTCTAGCATGACTTTGCCTATATTTTCAAAGCATGCTGTATAGATCACAACTTTCTCTTCAGTTTTCAACACCAACTTTGTGTCTACTCCATACACCTGTGAACTGAACCTGTGTACACAACAGGAAATTTCTAACCACTGAAAACAGTTTCACATCTATTTGATATGTGCCGTGGTATACTAAGAACAAGTGATCACTAAAAAGCCAGAAAAAGGTCTCCATATCTATTATGCTCTCAGTTTCCATGTTACTTCATGCAAATAATTCTGAGGGCTTTTTAGTAAACTTACATAATGTATACTCTTCTTTCCTTTTCCTTTTATATGCATTACTTTTATATTCTGTTTGCACAGTGCCCCAGTGATATACAGATAACAAGGAGCCTGCAATGCCTCCAGCATGCATTTGTGTGGCTTACAAGTAGAGAAAATTCCTTGTTCCCCTGGTTACTCTCACTAGATTTGCATTCTAACATAAGGAGAAAGAATGACAACTTCCTGGCGGTCACCAGTGAACCCATCTATTAAGTGAAGATTTTGCAAATAGGTATTGTTTAAAATTTTAATTTCTCCTTTGAAAACGAGTAGGTAAGAAGAGAACAGCTGTCAGTAAACAAGCAGTCTAAAAGAATTAAAAGTCTCTGGAAGAGAAGCTAAGAATCTGGGATGTTATGTGGCTGACAAAAGCAACTGGTGAAAGATGATGTTGGTGAAATAATTTGTTTAAATACACTTTGAGAAGTGATTGGAACACAACAAACTCAGATCTTAATCTTAGGACTCGACTGCTTTCGAGATCCAGAGCCAAGCACAGTGTCAGACAACTGGTCATATGAATTGACCTAATATTCTCTAGCAGTTAGAGTTCAGGATGTGAAATTCTCGTTTTCAATGAGCAAGAAACATTTACATACAAATGCAAAGCATGGTAGAGCATGTTCTGAATTTCAAGAAAGGGCTGAGCTACTCATGGGAGACAGCATAATACGAAAGTTTGGTATATCTCAAGTAATCCTTGCAACAAACACATTCAACTTACCTGGTAAAGTAAATGTCTGCTATCAGGCAGACTACACACAATATAAATGTAAAGATCATAGGTCTGATCCAAAAGAAACGAAGCCACTCATTACAGTGATTCCTGCACAGGACTTTTCCCATGATATTTTTGCTACATTTGCCATACCTGCACTTTTACTAACAGATTACTTATCACTCCAGATCAGTAAAACGGACTAAAGCTAAAGAACATTCAGGAACATGAAACGTGTTTCTGACAGACTGCATGACGCTTTAATCTACATCACTTACTATATCTCAGATCACATTACATCATATCAAACATCTAGAAATTGAAAGAATAGTACATGACACAACACATTTGTTACGGAATGTGATGTGACTGTTAAAATTTCACCAAAAATATTTTCCTGGTCCAACGACTACTATCAAATCAGACTGTAGTTCATCAATCCAAATTGTATTTGGCACAGAGAGCATGAAAGTAAAAACAGAACAATTTTCTGCACACATTATATACATAACCCCATATATAATATAATCATGTTGAGATGGAGATGAGGATTTTCTTGTTTGAAACTAGCAGACCTGTGCAGTTTAAAAACTGCTTTTTTATTTGCATATATATATTTTAATAGAAATCTACAGTGGATGAAAAATTTTTTTTTCAAGTACAGTACGGAAAATAAACTCTTTCCTCTTTTTAATCATCGGGTGTCCTTAAAACAAAACATTTGTAGATATGGCAAATTTTTAGCAAGAACAGTCTAATAATATTTTTTAGAAAATTTTATATAGTGCCACCCGTGCTTCTTGATGCTTCCAAACTGTTTCCTAGGCATACTTCTGTATATCTTGTTCTGCTACTACTAAATCTATTACAGTCAAACACAAACTCCAGTAAATATCTTAATCAGTGGTGCAAATTTCTAAACAGCAAGCCCAGCCAATTAATATTACTGGCCTGGCACATAGCTGAACTCAGCTAATTATTAAAGAGAGAGTTTTCTGTGAAAATGTCCACAAAAAATAAAACCAAATAGCAGAGAGAACTATGTTAAACAATTTTATCTATTTATGTCACCAGTGAAGCCCAGAAACCATGGATAAGCCCCAAAACCAGTAAGAGTGACCATTTCTAAGTGGTGAAAATTTTCCCTTCTAACTGTTTAAGTCTAGTTCTGTTCTCAAAAAATACCTTAGTTCTTTTAACTCTACTGCCTGAAAACATTTTCAAAAATTATGGCATACTTTCAGACCTAAATGTTTTCTGGGTTGAAATACCAAAGGTGTGGCAACTGAGTAATCAAGGTAAAAAACAAGTTGAATTCAGACAAGTTGATGCAGACAGCAACACCTTTGACACAGTGACAGTGATGCAACACGCCTGTGTCAGAGAATAGTGAAAGACAAGAACTGTGCTTTCACCGAAAAAAAGATCCAGTGCATCACCCAAGCATACAAATGGAATAATCATGTTTTAAAGGAAAAGTTACTCAATCTGCCATGATGTCTCCTTAGAGTAACTCCTCCTTAATTAACAAAACTTACATGCCATTTCTATCTTAAAATATAGTCAGAATGAAATATCTGTTCCAATAAAATTGTCAAAAGATTGCCATAAGCAAGTGATAGTGGAAAGAAGTAGTGACATTTTGAGGGCTCAGTATGCTCTGCTATTTTTAAAGGGGCATTCTTTTTACATGCTGTACTGGCGTATGTTAAAGCAAGACTGCACGATTGCTACCTTGAGCTAGCATCAAAATAAAAGAAAATCATCCATCTCATGACATTATTCTTTATAAATTAAGTAAGTCCAGTAAAGATCATAAAGTTTCATTTTTAACGTATTAGCCGTTTATTCTAATGAACTCAACAAGTTAAATGTGATAGGTTATTCTCCTTGGTTTATCAAGGCATTTATGTACATGCACAGGCACACAGTTTGAACCTTGTAGTTCAACATCGTCACCAAATGTATTTCAGTTGTGATTAAAACAAAGGGAAAAGTATACAAAGAAAATAAAAGTGCTGTAATTTGTAGTCCACAGCAAGGAACTAGATAGCAAAAGAAACATCTTTCTCTGGAAGTAAAAGCCTTTCTACAACAGAGAACAACTGCTGGAAATAAAACAAGATTAACCTGTCTTTCTTCTGTCTCCATCCTTGTAGTGGACAGGAGAAAGATATCACTTGACTATTGTCCTAAAGCAACCAATTCAAAAGCAAAATTGTATCTATTTCATGATTTGAATCAACTTGCATCACAGAATGGAAAGGTGGACCTGGAGAACTGAACTAATTAATCTTCATAAGCCAAAGCAGGACCAACTCTGCTTAAATTATCCCTGGAAAATGCTTGTTTAGTCTGCTCTTAAGTACCACAGTGACAGAGACTCCAGTATTTCCCCAAGCAATATATTCTAGGACGCAACTATTTTTACAACTGGAATTTTTTTCCTGCTGTCTAGTCTAAATCTCCCTTGCTGCAGTTTAATTCCATTATTCTTTATCCTGTCCCCAGAAGCAATGGAAAACAAATTATTCCCTTGCTCTTTGAAGCAATTTGGAGACACTTGGAGACTCATCATGCTCTCTCTCCTCCTTGCTCAAACTGAACAACTAAAATTCTTTCAGTCGGGCTGGTTTCCTAAGCCTCCCACAATCCTTGCCCTCGCCTCTCGATTCTCTCCAGTGGTGTGAAGTATGCTGCGCAATATCCTGAATTCCAGGTGAAACATAACCAAAACTAAGGAAAGTTTGCTTTGTGTGTCTTGCACGCCAGGCTCTTGATCACACATGGCAGTAGTCTGCCTTTTCACAACAGAATGATATCAGTGATTAATGCTCAAATTGTCCTAAACCAACCTCCACATCCTCCACCCCACCTAGCCAGACACTCCCTGGTTCGTAATTACACAATTAAGATTTATTCCTACCTGTATTGGGCACAAATGGTGTGGTTTCGGTAGCCGGGTGCTACAGCAGTGCCTGTGTGGGAGGAGATCACGAACCGCCCAGTACCGGTCGCAGCCAGTTCCAGGCCGCTGCAGCCTGACAGGGGCAACCTGCTGTGCGCCAAAACCGCCGCCAGCCAGAGGGGTGCACGGCGCCATCCCGCAAACGTATTCAAGAAGGAGCCGTGGCAGCTACGGGACGAGATGTGAGGAAACACGTAAGGAGAGACACAGGGAGATGCTTGAGGTGTGAGGAGGGAGGGATGGCTGTGGAGACCTGCGGCTGGAGACGCACCCCTGGAAGGAGGTGCTCCGTGCCACCGCTGAGGGAACGCAGCCCACAGGTGGCCCATGCCAGGCGGGGACCCGCTGAGGGACCGCGGCCATGGGTGGCCCACACCAGGTTGGGGACAGTCAGAAGCATGGGTTTAGGAAGGCAGAGCCCAAGACTGCGTTAAATTGAGCCCGAGAAAGGAGGAATAAAGGTGCTTATTTAAATATTTATGGATTTTTTTTCCCCTAAACCCCAGATTACTGATCAGAAGCTGGTATTAATTGCCAATAAATTAAATTCACCAAAAATTCCCCAAGTCAAAGGCTGTTTTACCCCTGGCACTACTCACGTAGAATACTTTTTACCTCTCCCCTCTGAGCTGCATCCTATTCTTTTCCAAACTACTTCTGCAAATTCTGAATATCTTTTTGCACCTTTATCATACTAGAGGCCTAAAAGCACAATATCAGTCTTGGGAACAAACCCCAAAATTATCAGTTTATTTTTCAAATGAGTTGAAGGAAATAAGTGCAATGGACACTAAGAACAAAAGAAGTACCTTTTAAATTTACACTGGTACATTGTGGTGTCCAAAATACTCCAAGTACTTGCACACACAAGAGCGCTATACAGATTAGGTAAGGATCATATTTATACTCTACTTACCCAGCATTGTAATAATTTAAGTGTTATTCTGAAATGTTCTAGAGAGCCATTATTGATGGTTATTTTTTACACTTGATTTATCACACCATAGATGCTGCCACACTTAGGAACAAGAGTGCCACGGCCGCAGCAACATCCATCCTTCCACAACCCAGCCTGTTACACTTCATGAACACCATATTCACTCTGAACTGCCCAAGAAAATGAATTTAGAAAGGTCACTTAAGGTGAGAGATTAAATACAATCTCAACAATTTACCTTGTTGTGTTTGTGAAATTGAATACATAGAAATGAAGAAGTCAGCAGGAAGGTATGTTCATTACTCATGTTCATAATGTTCATCAGCAACAACACACAAATTGGGTGCCCCTAATCACTCTAGTTGTTGCAGAGTAGGGTGGGACCAAGCTTTTGCTGCACCCAGGAGCAGCACCCTTGCACACCACCAGCAGCTCAGGGGAGCACTGCACCATACAAAACAGTAGTGACACCTTGTGTGCAAATAAGACATAAAACTGCTTGATTTGGGAATCTAGGTTGAGTAAAGTATTTCTTTCTGGTATGCTGAAACAAAACAAACAAACAAACAAGCAAACAAACAGAAAGTTTTCAGTAAGAAGAAACCCGTAAGACTTATTTACTAAAAAGGCACATGCAACACAACAGGTAAAACCCAACCACCATACTGGGCTGTACAAAAGGCCTGTTGTGACTTTCCTATGGTGTCCTTGTAGAAGGAAGTGCAGTATGTTTAAAGATACACTGCAGCCATAAAGACCATGATTTGCAGCTGATATCTCACACTGGCTTTCTCTTTGACACTAGGCAAACTCCTCACCTTCAGCACTCCTGCTTTCTCAATGTAAACCCGAGAAGCCTCTTCCCACTCATCTGAGTAAATGTGCTGAATAATACCAGGCAGTTTTTCATCAATCAATTATTTGTGGATACACATTTCAGCAGTTTTAATAATATTTACCTACCTCACAGGGGTGCCACACGTATCAATCGGTTAATGTTTTAGCGATACTTTCAAAACACAAAAGCCTAGTATGATGACACAGCCAAAGTTAATAAATGATGCTATTGTTCCTTAGATTAATAACAGCTTCCTAAAGGATGCCCTCTGAAAAAGTGCAGACTGCTTTTGTGCTGTATTTCAAATGGCAACAAAAAACATTATAATTAGACATTTTCCTGGTTTTCAATGCTCCTTATAAACAGTTTTTAGTATCACCTAAATTAATTTTCTTTCTCATTTAAAAGAACTGGGAAGAATACTCGAGAGAGAAAGAAAGTGAGAGAGAAAGAGAATTGCTTGTCACATCATTTCTCAGTACTCTCTAGCTGTGTACTGAAAATTACTTCAGGAGCTGTGAAAATTCAGGCTGTGGTCATAAAAGCTGGAAGGGGAGTGGGGGCTGACTTAAAGAGGGAGGTGTTGCTTTTGTTACATATTTTACTTTAACATAATACACAGTTGCCAATATGAAAAAAATATGCATATACTTCTCATTCTGTGTTAGAATATGCCATGAAATCTCAGTATGTCTTGTTACATAAAATAGTAAGTGGTGCACCCACATCTTTTTTTTTTTCTGGGTTAACTTTTGTTTATGATTTAGACCACGTTACATAAAATAGTAAGTGGTACACCCACATCTTTTTTTTTTTTGGGTTAACTTTTGTTTATGATTTAGACCAATAATCACACTAAACACTTGGAAATAAATTAAGCCTTTTCAGACTGATTAAATTTGCTGAATGCTTTAAACATGTGACTTTGGCAGATCTAATCATCCCAGGATAGTCGGGGAGTTAATCATGCAAATGTCTTCAGATATTTCAATTTGCAAAGCTGTGTTTTGTAGCATGCACTCTTCCAAAGCATCCATATTCTGCAGTGTGAACTGCAACTGTTCAGTGACTGGGCAACAGAAAAACTTATTAACTAGCAAAACACTAAGCCAAATAAAGTCATACAATTTAAAAGTTTTAATCAGAAGAACATAAAATTTATCAGAGACTTTACACGATTGTAGGAGGTATGGGCCCATTGGCTCCATTTAGGAGTGAGTAAGGAATATACAATAGCTCCAACACCAAACACATATCACACAACCTCACTGCTTGTGCTCAGACGTTCGAGCTTACTACATGTACTTCGTGGAATTAGACTGTTCTGTGCCCACTGCACACGAGGAGAGTGATGGTATTCCTAAATGATCCTTGCTCATTCTTTTTTGGAGACAGATAGCTTCCACCAAACGTGAGACTCATTTACTACTCATAGTAATCCTTTTTTTCTACCTTCCTTTCTGTGTGAAGGAAAATTTTAGGATGGATGGGGTGAATCGTGGATTCCATCTTCAAGTGAAAACCCTGTTTTATTTTGAGCAGAATCTGAACTTTTCCTACCATATCCTCCTTCCTATCTCTGGGATGGTTGGAAAAGATTGTCTCTAGATCACGTATTTTGATGTAACAGCTGACCTTCTATAAAGCTTTCATTTATTAGAGCAGTTGGAAAAGGATAGAATATGGTAGAAAAAACAGCACAGTTTTATAAAGTTAACCTAACCACTTAAATTTTTTATAAATTATCTGTTCCCTACTGAAGCAGATATTTTCATTTGCACTAAAACATGTTATTAATAAGATATAATGTGTATGTCTAACTTTATGTACTGCCTACTGTCTGAGTTCTATTCCTCGATTAACCCACCTAGACACTATTAAAACAAGTAAGGGTAATGAAAACACAGTAGCTCAGTCCAGAAAATAAACTTTAGCAATAGTCTCAAAAAACCTTCAAAAAAAGTTCCCTGAGTTTTAAGTTCTGCCCTGTAATCAACTGGCAAAACCAGTTTTAGTTCAGCTATATAAAATGTTCAGCTTTATAAAAAACAGCCAACCAATCAGACTTCAAGACACTAAATTATTGAAGAAGACTAAAATCCGTCTTATGGATAAGACAAAGAAGGATCAAAAGATAGCTGGAAGTTTGACAACTCCCGCATGCCACCAAAAGATGTCAGCGATATCTTGTAATTTTAAAAATGGATAAAACTGATCTCGCTTGCCCAAGTAAGAAGAGTAGGGGTTATGAAGAGCATTCTACAACATAGTGAAGCATAACTGGCTAATAAGACTTTTGAGGGGTGAACACAGAAATCCTGAAAACAATAAACAATAGAATTGACTGGAGTTATAACTGAGATACTACACAGTATTTATTTGTAAAATTTAAACCAGTTAGTTTGCTATAACTGGTAAGAAATGTAAGACAAATCTAGGTCTTAAAAATGAAAGTCCCAGAGCCAGTTTGTTTCTTCCTATGCTTTCTTCCTACACTCAGGAAGAGCCTTCTTCAATGACATTAAGGTTATGATGGAAAAATGATTCCAATAGAAGTCTATAGAGATTTTGTTAATATGCCTTTATGATGTGATATTATGACGGCAATTCAATTTCATTGCAGGCCTAATGAGACCGTGTTACAATGTCAAAATGAAAGGAAACTATATCAATCAAGTTATAGTACCCTGAGAGAAAGAAAAACCTGAAGAAATTAACCCCATTAAAAACTATTTTAAAACAACATTAAGATTTAGTGAATACAGAATTGCTTTGCTTTTGTTGGTTTAGTGCTTCAGGTAGAAGCTAAATTTGGCACTGATTTACAACTCATTAAATATATTGACATCAGGGGAATCAGTTAAAGTTTTAAGGAAACACAAACAGAACAAAATTCATGGCAAGTACTGTGGTTATGTAAAGTATTGGGCAGAGCCTGTTTAGTCCTACAGCTAAAATCTTTTTTTATCTTCAGCAGAACCAGAATTTCAATTTTTCTCACTTAAAAAAGATGGCAATTTGGCCAGTGTCTAAGAATTTAAGTTATTCTATCTCAACTCTCTTGATACCATATTTGAATTTGTACTAAACACTGTAGAATGAAATCCCCAGAACTACAAAAGCGAACAGAATTCAAGTGGAAAATTCTTACTGAATTTATTAGAAACAAATATGCTATTGCCAACAATAAAGTAAGAGCTAATACACACCGTGAAGACAAGAGGAGTCTTGGTTATGTCCCAAGTCATCAAAATTGAGGCTAACAGAACATGCCACAACTGATAAATAACCTTTGCTAGCTATACCTTTGGAATCACCTATAAGGGAGGTTAAGTCAAAGTTATGAGAACAGTCTTAAGCCTGTTGTAAAATATTCAAATGCCTACATTAAAAAAGTAAAACAATGACAAAAATTATAAAAACTGGACATAATGATTTTTTTTAATTTTTACTTTTTGGAAACAGAGACCTTTTCATGTGCACTCTTGGAATTTTTTATCAACAATTTTTGTCCTTTCCTTTTGTCCTTTAAATACATAACGACTGACTGGAACAGCTTCCTTTGGAACATGCATTATATCAGTGTGAAGATACTTATGTATCACATAGGAGAGTTAACATACTGACATAAACATGCTTTTATTTTATTGCAGTCTAACTATTCACCATAGGGATTGCATCAATTTAACTATTTAAATAGTAAAAATCATTACTCTGACCAAAATATTTTCTACAAAAGTTCCTCATACACAAGGCCCATTATAATCATCACATCTCTTGCTGGTACCTTCCTTTGAATATTTGATGGATTTGCTTTGCAGTCGGCACATTCAAATGGTTATAATCTGGCTTTAGGATAATGTATATGGTATTACTTACACTCTTTTTCTGCGTTGGTGTAATCTGCTTTACAGCTGTAAAACAAAGCCATGAAGTTTTAAAACGAGATATAGTCTCACAGGTCTAACTTACAGAAGCTAAAGACAGCTAAAGACACCTAGTGCAATCTAGTTTTTATATTACAAACAAGATCTTGCTACTCAGTGTATTCATTTAATACATTTATTCATCTTTGGAAGTGCCTGAAGGTTCCACTACATAATCTAGGGGAAAAAGAGATATACAGCTTTGCAACTCATACAGAATTCCTTCATGTTTGTCAATTTTCTTGAAACATACTATTGTGTTTCTTTATAAATACTGATACCAAGACGTTGTCAAAAAACAGAAAAATAAGCCAACACCACAAGTCTGATATAGTTATGAGCTGGCCAATAGACTTTTACTCTTGTACAGAAGACTCAGGTGACTTAACAGATTTGAAACAATTTGAAATTGTTGGATAGTGTTTATGGACTCACTCACTGAATCTTCTCATCATTGAATTCTTCAGGATGACTTCAGGAAGTGATTAGCAAGAAGTTAAGATTCTTAAGCAGTGCTTTTCCCATCTCATAAAGATGGCTGAAATGTTCAAAGATTTTCCACTTCAAAGCAAACTAAATCAAGAATTATGCCAAGCTTTTGTATTAATAAATCTTCACCAAAAAAGTAATAGACCAATGAACATCAACGGCCAAGATTTAAACCTTACTTCTCATATTAGACATTAAGGGCTGTAATTTTTAACCCATGGTTTATCCATATGAAAAATTTCCTGCTGTCTCAAGGTAGCTTACACTCTTTAAAAGTTCTTGGTGGAATAGCTTTGAAAGAATCTAAGTACACAATGCAAGACAGATACGTCCTGCAGTCTATTTTTTCACTCCTTCAGTGATGTGCTAGGTATGACTTCCCTTCACTAAACCATACTGATCTTCTCAACACAAACAACCAGTTTTACTTTTCGTAACTGTGCATACAATTACAAATAGCAGATTTGTATGTAATTCCAAAATTCCTTTTAAGAGATTGGGGCACATTTGCTACTTTCTGTTTTACTCACGCCGAAAAAGTCTAAAAGAAAAGACTGCAGACTACAGATTTTTCAAAAATGAAATGCTTTAGAAGTCAAGTTAATGCCATCTGGTCCTGCCAATTAACTTTTTCTATTAATACCTGAATTTGAGGTATTACCCATAATGTTTCCCCTGCAAAGAAGGGTTCCAGCACTGAAACAACCTTGAGCTCTTCATTAGTAAATACACATGCAAAACCATAACTTTCTGGCAAGACCTTAGGTTCATGTCATTTTGTACCTTAATCACCTCTATGACTGACCATCTACAGTGACTTTGCAGCTCTCTGGTAATTTTCCCCCTATTGATATTTTGAAAAAGTATCTATCATAATTATGCAAGTTCTTTGAAAGTTGTTTATCTCTTTTTGCTCTGCTACTCTGTAATGTCTTGGTTATATTCTTTTGCATTATTCTTTAGATGATACTCCAATTCCTTGAGGGAAATCTTCTTACTTCTGTAGACTTCCTTATCCCACAAAGTCATGATAGATTTTTTTTTTTTTAACACTTCCTAAAGTCTTTTTTGGTACATTATAATGCAATTACCTTAAGTTTATCAATATAGTATTTAAAATATTCTACCCATCACTTGCAAACTTTCTGCCTATTGGCTGCCCCTCAACTCTCTTTTTAGCAGGACTTCTCATTTGTACATAGTTCCCTTTTCTAAAACCATGTATGTGTTGACTTAAAAAAAAAATTGTTTCTGTAGAGAGATAAAATCTGAATATGCTACTGTCAGTGTAAAAAGTGGCTCATTTTGCAGCATTTCTTGTGCAATGATCAACTAGGCCAAGATTTGTATCTCCTAGGGGTTACCAAACTGTGCCATATGAAATAGTTATTTATGAAATCTGAAAATTTAATCTGTGCACTGCACCTCCCATGACATTTCTTGTCTTACCTAATTGAACATTATTATTATTATTATTGAGATTCCTTCTCTCACAGGCTGAGTTCCCTTAACACACTGAACTCACTATTGCTGTCCTGTTTCATAGCTGTATTACAGACAAATACTGTTTTTCCTGAAATGTTAAAAAGTCTATGTTACTTACTACCACACTTACATATCTGATTTTGCTTAGTTTCCATTTGCATTTAACTTCAGTCTTTCCATCAGCAGTCTACTGTTTCCCTTACGCTTCGTGTTTTAGTATTGCAATGTTTCATTATAATCTTCCCTCTAGCATGTGTATTTCTAGCATGATAGTTTCTAGCACGTAGACTATGTTCAGAAGCTCATTTAAATCTAAGTTTTCCAATAGCTTTTCTTAAACTTATTTGCCTAAAAATATATATATATTTACTTCATTCAAAGTGTATAGCAACCTTAGTAATGTGCTCTTACACGTACAACAGCTTTTCCTCACTCTTTTGTCTATATTTAATTTTAATGCCAGCAATTCAATTTAATTTTGATTATTCCTCCTGTGCCTGCTCCTTTATTTCAAAAAGTTCTCCATTTCCTAATGAAGCTGATTCATTTTCCACAGAGCATATTAATATCCTGAGCTACATCTTCAAATGCTGCATCTCCATCTTTCTGTCTGGCCCCAAGAACATTTCAGAGAACTAACTTCCTAACTGGATGTTTACATTTTAACTCCAGCACCTCTTCTACCTTTTCCTGTGTCATTGACACAACAAATACAAATGCAGGTGGCTCCCTTGCATGTCTGTTCCAACAAGAACAGCCTAGGAATGTCTACATAAGTTTCAACACATACCTGACAAATAATATCACCACATAACAGTGTGAATGCTGAAGAGTTTTTATTATTATTAGAGTTATTTTAATGATTGGCATGTACTGTGTGTTTATATTTTTGTCAAATATTGGGAAATCAATTAAAACAATATAATGCCACTGGGAAAAACATTTGCAAAATAAGTATAAGCGATTGGCACCAGATGTTCTGTTTCTTCAAAATTTGCATTTTCAGTTTTATAATATTTATATTTTTCTTCTGGCGAAATGTTTAAGTAACCATACCTCAAAAGGCTGGATTTTTTTCTTTTTCTGGCTTTGGTTTTATGACAACGTAATTCAAAGACAAAGCTCAGATTGTATTTCCAAAGTCAGTTACACTTAGTGATTTCATCCCCTACCACACAAGTACAGTATCCTTTATTTTAACCATACTTAGCCCTATCTACTGATCTTCTAGAAGCAGAGATAAAGAGCATATTTTAACAATACTGTTCTGCTAAACCTGAAGCCAAATGGAATCAAGGAACTGATAAGAAGCTTTTCCTAGATGTAAGAAAACCTGAATATTTCTGTCATGGCTGTTGGCTGTTTCTTGTTCATCTAGTTTCACCTAAAAAACTAAAGTTATTTCATCTAAAGAACTAAAGATTTTAATTTAAGATAGAAAATTTTCGATAGCTCTAGACCAAAATTCCTCTAATCAAAGATTTATTTTGACTGTATGCAGACATGCATGAGAGACCTTGTTCTAAATTTCAATAATTTCCTTTAGAAAAAAAGAGCAAATGCTTTCTGAGGTAACAAAACATTTAGGGGTCACTGGAATACCACAGTATGAGCTCTCAAGTAGAGTTTTTAATATTTTTTAATTCTTTGTGTGAAAAAGATTAAACATTTAAAGAAAACGTAAAAGCATTTTGTTTAGATTCAAGTGTTTAGATTCACGTTCATTCAGAAAACCTTAGGAGACTCACATTCCTATTTCTTGTTTATTTTTTATTCTAAGAGTATATTCAGTCTATTTTTTAATTTATTTTACGTTTAGAGTGAGCAGTAAACTTAGCTGAGGCAAAGAAACACAACACAGCATGAGTTGGCAAGGCCTTGAGAAACACCATATACCCAGTTTTGCCACCACAGTTAATAAGAACCAGTCAATAAGAATCCTACGCAACGAACTCCCTCAGCTAAGAGGTAGTCCCTGCTTATCTCCAGATTTTTAACTCACTCTAGAAAATAAAATTTCTTCAGCATTTTACTTATTCTTTAGCAAGATTCCCTAAATGATCTTGTTTTACTATCTCTGATAAAATTAGATTATTTAGACTGAGGCTGTACAGTAGTTTCTGAGATCTGAGCTCATGCCTTGTACAAATTTTACTGACACCATTAACTGACTGATGGCATCCTTAGACATCAGTTGTTAACAACTATGCGTTCCTTGACAACAAGTGAATAGGAAAATAAAGCTACACTTGGATAATCAGAAGAAGAGATGGTAGAATACTTGAAACACACAGAATTCTTTTATTACTGTGTCTACTAGCTTTGTAATGTTGGGTTGTAAAAAAGCAAAAACATTTAAAACAGATTTAAAGCTTTTATTTGGCACTGAATCCGTTCCTCTGCTTAAGTAGCAAAAGGGTTTCATAAAAAAAGAGTATTTTTTCTCAAGGTTACCACTGATGCAACGCACCTTTAATTTTGAGGGTGGAAGACAAAAAAAGCAAGATTATTTATTATATTCAAAATATTAATTAATATTTTGCTCGATGTAAAGCAATACAGAAATGGTGGTACTGCCTTCACCTTTTTCTAACATCAAGCATACAAGTCTTCCAAACAAAGGCTTTATTATATATGTTATTCTCACATCCGAACAGATGTGAGAACAATGACCATTGCCAATTAAAGAAAATGAAGGATACAATAAAAAAAATACAAAACTAGAATGGGTTAACTGTTTATCACACATTTTCAAGATGGGTCTTCTCCTTTAGGATGTCAATGAAATGATTTTTCAGTGGCTTTCTGGTTGCAATACATTTTTTACAGCTCACTTAGAAGAACTGAAAAAAGCCTTACTTTCCATCAGTTCTGTGGACTGCCTTTGCATCTTCTCCATGCTCTCTGTGGTCCTGGCTGTGCTAAAAGCTCTCTTCTTGCTGTATTTTCTTGCAGACATTATTCCTGTTCCTCCTTTTTCTCCCACTAGCACTGTTTATTGAAAGTAACATTTCTCTCTCCCACAACTGGGTTCCTCTGATCCAGTATGCTGCAGCCAGAATAATGCAAACAAGAAAACTTTCTCTTTGCTGCTGAGATTTATTGATTTTTTTTTAAGTCCAGGTGTCTTATTAACACATCAGCACTTATCAACCACTAATAAGCAACACTGTGACATTCAAAAGCTAGTTTTCCTCAGAATATTACTTAATCCTTTTTCTACCGATGCAAAAAAGTCTCCAAGAGGGAGCCTTGGAAGAAGTCAGAAATCATACTGTCCTCTTGACAGTAGGATTCAGCAAAGACTCCATTAGAGATTCCCTTGTGATGGTTTCTTCCATTTCACAAGGAAGGAAGGAAGATAAACTCATAAAACTATCCTGCAGTGAAGGGAAATAAACAGTCATATGGACGCCACATTTTGAAATTATTTCTTTTTTACTAAAGGAAGCATGCCAAGAACTAGAGTTAATGCTTTCCCAGATCACTCTTTAGTCACCTACCACCATATAAATCAATTTATTACCGAGTTTACATGAAATTAAAGAAGTACATGCAACTTGGGCTCTGGTATGAGTGCAGATGTATTTTAATCCATTTCACAAATCTAGCCATAGCTATATTGGTTTCATAACTTAAAATATGACTTGGGAAAGGAATTGCTGAAAGACTACATTTACTGATTATTTTCAATTTCTTTAGTACAGTCCATACCATCTCTCTCAGATATCTTTAGTTTTCATCAAACTAATCAAGATGCAACAGCAAGAAAAATAAGCATTTGGGACCTGTTTCTGAAACCTGCAGGCCCAGCTGAGACACAGAAATGTCTACCCTCACTAAAGAAACTATTATTCATAACATCTGCCTATCTAGTGCAATGTGAGTTCCTGTCACTCATCATTGACATGTCTCTATACTAGGACCGATATCCTAACAGTACATTATTATTTTTCATGAGAATATGCTAATTCCTTTCAGATCACTACGTATACTGATATACAGTATCCTTTGACATTGACAGTATGTTCTAGTGTGATATATTAATTCAAGAGAAAAATAAAAAAGAATATGCAAAGGCACTGGTAAAGGCACCATACACCTGGCAAAAATTGATTAAAAGCATGAAATTATTCTCCCAATATGATAATAGAATTTTTACCATTGATCTCAGTGGTGTCAGGATTCCACTAGATGTCCAGATTTTGGGTTAATTAATAGCAAGGTACAATACTAGCTATATTATCCTGTGTGAAGTAAAATTTTTAAAGGCTTTCTATTTCCCTTTAATTTCTATAGAACACTTTTTGACTTATTAGCAAAATAACTTCTCTCTAATTCAGTTATTATGATTAAGTGTATATTATCAGATCACATTACACAGATATTTCTGCCAGTATTTTCAAGCAGCAAGTGACCATAATCATATATACTTGACATGCGTAATTATAACACATTATTTTTCAGCTAAGAATGAGTAGGTGGGACTCTCACAGTATGTCTTCTCATTATATTTTCTATAATAGATTACTTCTTTTTTTTTAATATTTGACTTCTCTGCCCTTCACGAATGTCCTCAATGATTTTCTCCACCAAGCATTTTACTACTTCACCCCACCCTAATTAATTTTTAAACTTTAAATTCTCCATTGACCTTATTTAACTCTCCATAGACACAAAAGCTTTGGAAAAAATCCTCAGTGAGAGAGCGTTTGCCAGATAGCTTTTCTTCAAGCTTTTGCAGCTTTAAATCTGATCGCACAAAATACTGAACCAAATATTGCACTGAACAGCACTATATATTGTTGTATTACAATAGCAATGGCACTTTTCCAAGTGGAACTGGGCTCCAACAAATTCACAAAATTGTGAGTTTCTTTAATGTGCAATTAAGAATATTAAAGCAACAATGAGAAAAAGGGACAATCCCAAGTAGTGACAGAGACACAGGTCTGTGTTTACTGGAGACTAAAAAATTACAAAAAGCCTCCTTCTATGTTCTTACTGGCTTAAATAAAACCCAACCAAAACAAACAACGAAACAAAAAGCTGTCATACTAAGGGAAGGAAAAAAGTAACATCACTGTAACTAAAACCCAGGTAGCAAGGACACACTGCCCTTTTAAAGAGACAAACAATAAAGCATCTACTTTTGGAACCATACAGGCTTTACTCTGGAGTTGCATGAGTCAATTATCCATGCTTTCCTCAGGGCAATATAGATATATGTAAAAATAAAACATGGTGATTTCAGCAGCACAAAAGTTTTGTTTACATCAGATGTTTTGTTTACAAACCAGACTTTGTCTCTGGGACGTGTACAATAACAGGTTATCTAGACTAGAGGAATCAATTCATTATTGAAGATATTCGTCCTATATAAAGGATTCAATCTAGATTCCTTTCAGCAAATGTTTTGCTTTCACTGAATGTACAGCACTTGATATCCTCATTACAGTTGTAATATTATTACAATGATGTCTTTTATTATGATTTAACATCCTTTATAAATTTTAACACAAACAAGTACTTAGTATAAAAAAAAAAAAAGGTAATTTACCACATGCCCACAAGAAGCCACTTTTCAGAACATCTTTGCTATCCTTTCTGCCACACTATAAATTATACACATTTAATATAATCCTGCTTGATTTACAATCTCTGTCATTCCTGAATTTAACCTGTTGTACAAAAAATAGGCAATTGGAATTAGAGATAGCTTTTGAATGGTATTTTAAGGACCTCGGAATCAATCAAAGAAAAACAAAAACAAACCAACCAGCTATTAAATCTACGTAACTTTATCTATATCCAAAGTTAGAGTTCAATCCACACCTAAGGGAAAGTCAGAAATGTTTTGCGCCCTGTTTGTTCATTGGGCACTGTCATATCTTGTATAATATCTGATTCTTTCAGAAATGACATTTTCATGTCATAAAACCTAATCCATAGGCACTTTCAAGTGCTATTTTTAGAAATAACATCCAAGACTAATGAATGCAATACACTATGAAGTTAATATAACTAAGAAGTTAATATGAGGTTGAATCAAGTTGTCTTGTTTCTCTGTTCATGTCATTTTTTTATTGACAATAATACACAATACCAGCAATATTCCTCATATGAAAGTTTATAACCCTTATCTTCATCTGAAGTATGCTTTCACTTAAAATAATATTTACCATTGACTTAAAAACAGAGAGTTCTCCTGTGAAGGGTAGTGTGTATTTCTGTGTAGTTACCCTGAACCATCAGATCTGTGTACCATTGTGCAGCTGATACAACCAACATCAGATTAGTCACATTTGCTGTGACTTTTGAGTCAATCTTTTAATTCTTTTGGAGGAGAACACCAGGCTGAATAAAGAAAAATACTGTACTGGGCTCATTTCAGACTTTCACCTTTTATAGTTTTGTGCTCACATTTTCTGTGAGTTTTCACCTTTTCTCACATTCCACCAGAAACTTTCGTTACACATTTTTTACCTTTTATCCTCAAATAACTTCAAAAAAACTGAATACAAATATTCTTTTACTACAAGCCCCTTCTCTGCAATAAAAACAAAAAGCGAAGTAGCTCTGCCTCATTTACCCCACATGGCTCAAATAGGTTTGTGGTCTGCTTTCCTCATGAAAACTAAGGTCCAGGGTCTTTAATGCTTTCTTTACCATTTATCTTGCAAGCCTTGCTGACTGCATGTGGAAGGAGTGTTAGTGTTTTTGTACACCTTCCTGTAAAGATTCATTACACAGATTGCAAAACATTTAACAAAAGCTGTTAAGCTTTTGATGTGTCAGATTTTAAGGAAAGGCATTTTCAGTACTCTGAAAAATTAAATGAATAGCAAACAATACATTTCCCATGGATAATCTTCTAATGCATCTCGCACAGTGTTTTCTACTCTACTGTGGCTTAACAAGCCATCCCTCTGAAATTGCCTTAAACTTGCATGAAAGAATTACAGGTATAGGCAGACAAACTTTTCAATGAACTTAATCTGGCTAAATTTAAGCACATTGACTTTTGTTTAGTGAAGAATCAGTCAACATAATTATACTATGGAGTCAGGAAATAACAAATAAACTGATCCTTGTGGAGTTCTTTTTCCCCTAAATATTTCTAGGACATTTCAAGTACATTAATATTCATAAAAGCATTGAAAGTGAACCTTACAATCTGACAGCACTGATCATTTCAGTAAAGTAAACAAAATGGAGACCTTTTTTTTTTTTTGTCCAACATTAGGAATTTTCTCATCCGTTATCATCACACAAAATAGACATCCTGATGACTTCCATTAACTGATTCAATGGCAAAAGATATTTATTTGCTCAATAGGCATATGTCACTTTTCAGGGTGTAGTCATCTTTTTGGAGGTGGTTGCACGCAAGATCACAACTTCACAGAGGGCTATATCTCACACAGACCCACAAAGGAAATAGCATCAGCAATGAGCCACCAATAGTATTCTTCCACTTCCTTCATTATCAAGTTTATTCCAGCATGTTATATCTGCATGATCTCTTCTCCATTTCAGCTATCCAAAACAAACGGTTAAAATGAAAAGCAGGCTTTCACCTCACTTAAAAATGCGTACAGAACTAGAAGGGCATCCCAATGGCTCAGCTGGAGTCCTGAAGAACAATTTCTGTATGGAAATACAAGATACTGGTGTTAGTGAAGCTCAAAATCCAAGTCTGTATTCCTTAGCTATTTAATAATTTCTCACAGACTTCATTAGAAACAGGACTGGGAAAAAGGACTATTGAAATGTGACACACAAAACTGTTCTTAGAAGTACTAATCACACATGCCGAACAGGATACATGACAAATTATTTGGTAGGATGTCAGAAAAAAGAACATCACAACTAACTTCCTATTGACCTAGAATATGTTATTTTCCAGCAGAAAACAGTATGAGCAGTAATTTTAAGTCAAGTTGACAGATCTAAGTCCAAATCATCACAAACTTCAAAAACAAGTATTTAAGGGTTCTATTAAATAGCCTCAAGATCTCTCACGCACCTTCATCCCTTTGCCACTCAACAAATACACTAAGGGAAAATGCTCATAAAAAAGCCTTAAATCTGCACATTCTACTGGTAAAAAAAAGTCATAAGGATAAAAGTGTCAAAACCAGCCTGAGGTCTGGCAGCTGACAATAACAACCTGTAGTGAAGTCAGTTGGGAAGCTCTCCAGAATTGTTCTGGGAAAGTACACTCATTTTAAAATGGCAATTCACCCTAACTTTAGCCATCTAGCTAATCATACCAGTAGTTGGAAATATTTATTGCACAACAAAAAATAAACAAGATTTTACTTAAATCAAAATAAATCATTGAGAACAGTGAAGCTACCATTCATGCACGGGTTCTTACTATCAGATGTACGATTTTTCTGATGAAATGGGGCTTACCTTCCTAATGACGCATCAAGTGCTCCACGCTTCTGGCTTATCTGAAATTCTACCGTTGGGACTGGTTGCAAAAGCATCTAATAGATTCTAATAAAGTTAACCTCCTTTGTGTTACAGCTCTTCCTTTCTAAAGTCAGCACCTTTGCAGCATGCTTGTTATGTTATTAATTTGTTAGCATTGCTATTTATAAATAAACCAATCTCTTTCACACAGCTGTATAAACCACCACAAATAAAACAATAAACAGATGGTAGTGCACAGTCTAAATGTTTTGGTTCAGCTATTATACATGTAGCTATCTCCATTCTACATCTCTAGCTTTAGATGTCCCATAAAACTAAAAGGGGTTATTTCTGATTTTAAAAATATTGTGTCTGCAACTGTGAGGAGTGTGAAGAGGAAATCTGGGCTGGAAGTCCTCGGGCTCTCTCCACAGTCTGTGGAGGCTGTGTCTGCAGTCTAGAAAGTTGAACTGCAGTGCCCACATGCTTCCTGCACAACTGCTCGTTCATCACATGAGAAGAAAGTTCCCATGCCTTTGTTGTTTGCCCTCTTAAGAGGCAGGAAGGACTAGTTTACATTGACATTCTGAAAGATATATCTTAATTTATCTCTTTTTAATACCATGTTACTATATCTGTAAGATAAAAGAAAGGCCCCCAAACACTAGGAGAAAATATGGGAAATACAAGTACTGTTTTCTATCTGGCAGTAAAGTCAAAGCAAAGGAAACCAATCCCTTATATCTTTTGCTTCATCTCTTAAGATAACATGTATGGATGTTGCCTTCTCTTCCTTGCTAATTTCCATATCCATGCAAAACCAACCAATCCAAATATGATTCAGCTAAATACAATAGAGAAACTGTACTCTATCTCTTCTTTCTTTTCTTTCCGTATTATGCAGACAGCTCTGTAGCAGAATAAGTAACCATGTGTTAACCAGCTCCCATTACATTCCAGAATGTGAAATATGACTATTCACTCTCGAAATATAGAACTGTGCAAAGTTGACATGGAACACATACTTGAACTGGTAGCCTTTTTGTTTGTAAAATATCCAAAGGGAACTTAGTGCCTTAGGAATAGGGTTCCGAAACAAGTAGGAGATAACACCCTTAGAGTTCTCTAAGGAGCTCACCTTACTTCTTTGCAATAGCAGACACATCCTTCTAAATGAATGGACGTAAAACTCAAGATCTGCTCAAGATCCTCAGTCTTCAGAGCCTTGCTATCTTCTTGCTGTGTTTTTGTGTTTTTATTATTTTTATTATTGTTTTTAGAAAGAAGTAAGGATGTCAGTAAGGGTGAGGGAGCCATTGTAATAAGAGCACATTAGTTTCAAATTACAAAGCTTGCCCATGATGATATAAGAGAAAACTCCATTTCAGCCGGACTTCTTTATGCTAGCACAAACCCCCAAGGCAAAGAGACTTAAATACACACAATTAGAGAAAGAATATGATGCTATTATCCTAATTTGAAAATGAAGCTGTCAATAAAAAGGCAAAACAAATGGGATAAAATCAGAGTAAGAAACAATAAATGAGCTCTGCGTTTATATTTTCATCTGCTCTCCTCTATGGTAAGAGGGGTGAGAATTTATTTTACTGCAGCTGGAAAACTTTGATAAAAGTGTTACACTTTATCACATTCTCCTTCTCTAACTAAGAGATCCATTCTACTGTTTTAAATAACTCATTTTTCTCAGGTCTCCTCCTTCTACAAATTCCTTACCCTGTAAGTTCCTAACAGCTACAAATATAAATGGAAATACAGAACTTTCTACTTGGATATGGATGACCAAGTCTTCACTGTTTTCTATGTCAGCTTTTAGCTATGCATTACTTTACGTAAAGTGAATCTACATAAAAGAGAACAGTCATAAGGGACAAAAAACAAAAATGCAGCAATGGAGAATGTGAATTACAGATCTTTGTTCTCCTAGGTGTCACCTTACTGGCTTACTATTTTGTAGTCAACAGCTTACCCATTAACCCCCTGAAAATACTGTGTAATAAGGAATTAGCTTTGTGTTTGCCACCAATTACTGCAAGCTGGGAGCAGAAGCCAGTCAGCAAAATCTGTGGGTTTTTTGGAAGGACAAAGCAAAATTGCAATAGTCTTCTGCCTTCCTGAGATTAGCTGAATCAATTCAGCTACCTAGGACCTTTTACCAAGGTTACCTAAAAAAAAAAAACCAACAACAAAACAAAAAAACAACAACATTGGCTCATACTGGATTTACAGCAGTTTGTCTGCAAAACCAAAGTTAAGTTTACATCAGGTATTTGTGAGGAGGTATTTAGCATGCCTACTGGTTGCCTGTACCATGCGTATGCATCAATATTGGGCAATCTTGCCACAAGCAGACAATTAAAAAAAATAGCAAACTTGCAGGATCAGCTTACTGTCATCTTGCTTGCCACAAGCAGACAACTAAAAAAAATAGTAAACTTGCAGGATCAGCTTACTGTCATCTTAACATTTTAGAGCGATCTGGGTTTGTGCCTGGTCAGCGCTTTGCTAATTAACTGTATTCTGAGTATTCTGCAGAAATGATATTTTAGCTTGTTAAAGTATAAGATGAATATTACAGTCAAATAAACTTACACTGCAAAATTGTAAAATTACTGTCAGTCTGTTGCATCTTACTCTTAAAATGCTCAGAAGAAACCAAAATGTTGATTATATCAATATTATGCACATTCTCAATATGAAGCATTTGTACATGTACTGGAGTTTATATGTATTTCAGTATTTGAACACCCAATGTAGTCTCAAACCAAGAATATCAAAATACAGGTGTGTATTAAGATACCTTTAATGAATATCTAAGGACTAAGATGTGATCAATCCAACTTTCTCCAGGTTTCTCTAAAAGACTTCTAGCCTGTTTATTTAAAAAGGAAGATGCTTTGTGTTCATAACTCCATGTAATTCACAAGCTAAAAAGCAGTATTCGTTGGACCAGTGCTTGAAGCAGGCCCTTCAGGACGGTTCTTACTATAGCCTGATGGTTTTTGTTACTTCTTCTAGTTTATTGACTGAGAACAGAGGTTAATAGATGAGATAAGGCTATTTTTCTCCTTTACCTGATACAGTCTCTTGACATATTGTAGTCTAATTGTAAAATAATTCTTTGTCACATTGAGAGTGCCTACTGGATTTGTCTATTAGGGTTTTGTGCTAGAAGTTTAGAATATAAAAGGTGAAAAGAAAATTTCTCATGTTTTAAAGGCAGCCAAAACAATCTTTGTGCCAAGCTTGTGCATTCACTGAAAGCAAAAACAAAACCCTGACACAACAAAAGTGCTGGAAGCTGAAAGGTAAATTATGCTTGCTGTGTTTTTCTGAATTGAATCCTGCCTGTATGATCAGCAGCATTCAGACTCCTGGCAGGGAAGTCTCCAAAGGAGAAGGAAAACTAGGCAGGTGGCTTTAAAGGAAGCACAGAAAAACATACTAAATAAAAATTCCGGTTGAGAAGTGAAATTGATTAAACTGCCTATAGCACGTCTGTGGAGGAAAAGGGTCTACACAGATTTTCCTACTTTGAGGGGCGGGGAGAAAAGCATTGCAGAGCATGAAAAAGCACATGCATGTACGGAAGACTTGTTCGTTATAGACAATTTCTTCAGAGATATTCTGTTTTGGAAACGAACAGAAAGAGGGACATGCTAAAGAAACCAGTGAGAGTGAAGGGGTGTATTTGAAGGAATCAATCAGCAAAAGATTCAGCCTATAGCCGTGAACACAAGAAGAATAAACTGCATTACAGATGCAGTTTAGATACAGCATTGTCTTGTCCTGAAAGCAAGGATTCAAAAACACTCATAGGCCTTCACTGGGATGACATAGCTGTAAGATGCCCCCATCAGAGAGTTTACCCAATAGACAGGAGTCATTCACGCTTCATGATGA
>NW_009224952.1:32120-33964 GCF_000690835.1 Fulmarus glacialis
GAGCTTCAAAATATTCAAGATTGGATTAATCATGAATTTTTTAAAGTTTGTAATTTGGGAGTGGGAGGAGTAAGCGGAGTTCAAAAATAGCTACAGAAGAAAAAAGAACAGCTGCTCTTTACAATTACTCAAAAAAAAAAGGAAATGCATTCTGAAACACAGCTGTTTGTGAATTAAACTCAGCATTGACTCAGACACTTAACTCAGATTGCTAGTCCAGGTTTTAACACATGTCCCCATCTGAAAGCATTTGTTCCTACCAAAATGGATGGAACCAAGGAGCCCAAATTGCTTAAGCAGCTTGGAAGGTCTCAGTCTAACTATCTTTTGAACGGGCAAACTGTTCCTTCCGCAGTAGCGTAATATGGCCTTCCTTTTTCACAGAACTGTGGTTTGTTTCCCTCGGAGATCAAGATCATTTTTCAAATACTAGAATTTCAAAACTCTATCTTCTGGGCACCATAAAAATGTCAATCTTGGGGTAAGGCATAAACCGACCAATTTGTCTCTAGGCAATTCAACAGTACAGAAAGGGTATAATAAATGCCTAGAATACAGTACATGAGACAAAATATAGTTAAGAACAGACTACTGAACTTCTCAGATTTGCTTTTTCTTCTGCAAAATTTCATTACAGACCATGTAGTAAAGATAATGCTTAAACACGTATTGGAAATCATACACTAATTTAATCTATGACACTCACAAAGGGTCGATCTCTTCAGAATGGAGACACTACTGTAGAGACAGGAAAAGCTTTAGGCTAGACCTGCAATTCAGGTGTAACCAGGTGTATCCAGTTTCATTTTAAAAAGACCCAGAACCCTAACTTGTGTAGTTCACGGATATACCTTTCTTTATTATAGCCTGACTTCTTCTGTACTCTTTTCTTATGTTTGGCCTGTAATATGTTACATCATCATCACTAAGTGCTTTAAAAATGCCTCTCAACAGATCACTGTGCAAAAACAAGCTTAGGTGCTATATAGTAAGAATATAAAACTCGTATTCCTTAGCCATAGAGCTTTCGCCTACCAAGAGACAGAAAAAAAAGATTCTACTCTTATATACAAATATTACTGTTTGCAACTGACAAGAGAGAAGTGGTCATAAAGCCTGTTAAATAACAAGTAACTATGGCTTTGGCCTTTCTGTTTTATTTCTCAAGAGACTCCCAGGAATTTATAGTTCTGTACCTAGATAAGGGTTTTCTTTGCGGAATGAAAGAAAGGAAAAGATAGAGCCTAAAATCCCTAATTATTTGCTCGATCATCCAGATAGGTAAGAAAACCAATTACATACCATCAGTGAAATACTGGGAAGCCCTCAAAGCTAAAAAGACTGCAATAATTAACTATGGCTGAGATAGTCATAATGAAGAGTATTTGATAGGATGAAACTTGCCCACAATATAATATTAATTACATTGTTCTGAACACTGAAGAGCTAACTAAAGTTCTACTGTGTTTGTGGACAACTCTTAAAAGGAAGGAAACATAGCTGTTTTTCCAGAATGTAAGTTATTGAACACTATCCGATTAATGCCATTGAACAATAAAGTTGGCCTTTAAAGAATTACTTTTTCTTCCTTAGCGCACACCTTTATACTGAGAATTACTTATAATCTGTTTATACACCTCTCTGTTCTGATGAAGAAAGAAAAGCAAAAGTAAAACCTTAAGAAACAACTAGGTTTGAATGCAAAGATGTCACATTTTACAGAAAACATGCTTACTTTTAAAATTAGTTCCTTTGAGGCAAGATAATAGGTTTCTAATGACTTAATTAATTTTACACTAAGTGTATTTTGCAAATGTACAAAGTTAGACAGCAAATTGCATTCC
>NW_009224952.1:34018-50735 GCF_000690835.1 Fulmarus glacialis
AAACAGATCTCTAAAACCAATGTAATTCATGCTGACAGTTTATTCTAATTACAGCTGAATATAATGGTTCAGCTGAGATACAAATTTCACTGCAAATACCACTTTGCTGGACAGTAAATAAAATAAAATGAAAACAAATTATAAATCCAAGTTATTTTAGCTGAAACCTTGTTTTTTCTAAGCACATAATGCTACTGAAAGGTATAATATAGCAGGTATTATCTTCCAGTGCTGATTCACAAAATAAGAAGATTTTTTTAAAAAATAAAACTAACAGATATATGTTTATTCATATTAACACAGACCATATAATATTGATATGCACTTTCTTTTCCTCCCAACTGTAACAGGATTCTCTGAAGTTGCAACAAGAAAAATTACCATCAACTGAGAAAAATTGAGGTATGTATTCTTCTCTCTCTCTTTGAGTATCTAGATTCTGATCTGTCAAGATAGACTTCAGGAAGTAGGTTAATTCCTGGTTCAATGAAAAGACAATGAAAAGACAGAACCATGTTAAGTTGTCTTTATTCATAACTGTATATCACAAGGTCCTCTTATCTATGTTTTAGAAATTTACCAGTACATCCTAGCAACACACAAATGTGAATGCAGCACAAGCAAGAAACACAGTGCCTCAGAGAAGGTTTTGTTGTAAGCTATAACCTAATGCAGGAGTTTACATGGAAGTGATATGAAAAAAATTACCTAAGTAATTATAGCTTTAGGGCAAACAGCAGAGCTAAATGTTAAACAGATTTTATAATTTTTTTTTTTTTAAATGCCTTGACAACCTTCTGCCCAATCAGAAATAGGTTTTGGAAAACATGTAACAGTAAGTATAAAGTGTACATATAACAAAGATGTGATGCACACTAAGAAAGGGAAAAAGTAGGGTTTACATGTTAAAAGCTTTTATGGAAATAAATTTCCTACAGGAACACATTTATATATAAGGAAAAGCAAACAGCTGAACTGGGTTCTCCTTGTGCACTTTTAGGGAGAGTCAACAATCAACATCTGTATTTGAGATTTTTAAAGTTTTATAGGAAACATTTAAATCTAGAGACAACCTTAACTGTTTATGTTAGGAGATTTTTAAAGCAAGAAGTATTTGATTTTACATAACACCACACACCTCCTACTCTTGTCAATCTGAACCTGGACAACTTTAAAGTATATAATTGCACATATACCAGCCATTACCTCCAAACTCGAACTCCAAACAATCTGAACATGAAAGCTCAGGAATGCAACTTGTCGGTATAGCCCAGTTGATAGCATGGATATGAGACAGGTCTGAGAAGTTTGACAACCGTAAGCCAACGGTTTTGTCCAAACAGCATGTGTATGCATTAGAAAAATCACATTAGTAAATAATAGAGCCCTGCTTGGAGATCCTGAGAGAGACCTCTGGCAAGCACAGCTATGTGGGACAGGAGTGATCGGAACTCCAAAGGTGAAATCTCTTAAGCGATGTCAAGAGGCAAACTAATAAGGCCATGCAAAAAAAGGGAGAATAAAAACCAATAAAATAAAAATAAACGTAAAAATACAATTTAAAAAAAATCCAAAACAAAACAACGCAGAAAATGCAGGTGTTAGGATTAGTATCCAAAGCAACATGGGTTGTTTCTGCAGAACGAAGTACAGGAACAGCACCAAAGGATGTATTTTAAGTATTTTTAAAACAGAATCCACATTCATTTAACAGTGAATAAAAGCACAAATTCTCTACATTAGAAGAGACCCTCCTTTTTCATACTGGCGTCCTGCAACAAGATTATTCATTATAAGAAGGCAGAAAAATTCTGTAGGATAATATGAATGAGGCATGTAGTTAATCCACCAAGATTCCATTAAGAAGTGAGCCAATGTTCAGCCAACTAATTACCCATTCATTAAAACAGAACCATAAATGACATTTCCAACATATTACAAAACCCCTCTGTAGTAATATTTTCCCATCTACATCTATTCTGACATTTATATTCTATGTCTCTTTCATAATTATTTCAAATAATTCCCTGACATATTGAGGGGAAAATAGCTTAAAAAGAGATTACTTACCACCTACCAGTTGCTTAGAAAGAAAGGAGCAGGACAGAGTAATTATGTTGGTGTATTAACATAGAACTGATGTGCTTGTAGTCCCTAATAATTACTACTGTGGTTCAACTTTTCCATGGTATAAATTTTCCGGTGCTTGAAATTATTTGCACACATCCTCCCAAAAATGAGCACACATAAAACTAACTCATTTGATTCACAGAAAGCAGCATAGCAACCCAAAGTTGGCATTAAAAAAAAAAAAAAATACTCCAAAGCTGGAATTTTCATGTCCCACTTAGTTCTGCTATTGCTAGTGCAACAGCTGCTGCTGGATAAAATAGAAAAGGAAAGTATGGAGAGGGTTGCACAGACATCTCCTTAGACAAAGAATAAACATGGTTTCAGCCAAAAGGGAACTTGATACTCAGTACAAATTTTTATTTGTTGCATGTTCATTCAGGCATTCCCTGCACCTCTTTCACTGGTAATTAACAAAGTCACAAAAGCTGACAGTTTGCAGGAACTAGTACAATCTCTGGGCTTTTTAGCAATTTTCTACAAGTGGCTTCTTTCAGCACATTTTCATATCGGTTTTTATATAAAGATTATTTCTTTCCTATAACACCACCATGTTATTAATTTCCACTTAAAAAAAAAATTTTTTTTTTTCTCCTTCACACATTGGTCCATGTTCTGGCTTCCAAGCTGCACATTCCTTGAGCAGTCTCTTCCATCTTTGCATTCTCGTTCTTACGGTTCCTGTCCCTAGCCCTCTTCCGTTATACATTATTCTGACCTAACTTCTTCTAATGATATTGATATTTAAAATCCATCAAATTTTTTGCTTATCCCAGATTTGGTTCCTAAACTTCAAGAAAACCTAGTCAAAGCCAGCAATGCATTACAGTGCATATCTGATGAGATAATGACATCTGAAAAAATAGATAAAACAGCTCCAGTGCAGATCTGCAACCCTGCAAATGTTCTCAGTACCACAAAGATAAAAAAGGTGGGATGCCACTATTTTATCATGTGCTGTTTAGGGATAAACGAAGCTACATCTCATACTGAAGCTATATCTCATACTGCATCTACAAAAGGACTGACTTACATAATCAAGAGAATGGCTATCCAGTACTCAAAACTCGTCTTTCCTAAAGATTTCTTTCTTTTTAGTTTATGCCATTACCAAAGTCATGTAAGTCAGAAAATAGATTGGTCAAGCAATTATAATAGCTGACACATCCCTAGATAGAAAAAGTAACCTTCCTGACACCACTTCACCTATGCTGGTCAATATCCAAATGATTCTAGATGCTTTAGCAGAGCTGAGAGTGATAAGAAACTGTGATGTTACTGCCATATGCCAAACAGACTCTGCAACCTCGAATAAAGTCAGCTTCCTATCTGAAGCACAACCAACAATGTATGATCAAGAGAAGATACCTGCTAGAATACAAAAAGCTCTGGCAAGCAGATGGAAAAGAAAAAAAAAGCTAACAAGGTCTTTAGATGCAAAGGCTGCTAAAGGTTTCACTTACCAAAAGGAGCAGTGACATAAGAAGGTGGGATTTATCAGTATGTAGAACTACCTGACTATTTGCACAGCCGTACAGTCTACAATACAGCCATTGTGAGAGGAACGCAGAACCGGACTAGATGGCATCATACATACACTACACTTGTACCAATACTTAACAGCCAAACATAAAATCTTCCAGAATAGACACAAACCTCAAGAATATGTAAATTGGAATGAGTTCACTTACTGCCCATGTTTAAAATTTATTTTTAAGGAAACCTTTTTAGGACATACGCGTTTAAGAAATCCACACCCAGGATAGCAGCATGGGCACAGATAGATATGAAAAACACAAAGAATATTTTCCTGAATGAAAGGAACCAGGTTTGTCAAAAAGCAAACCTCAGAATTTGTAGTTTCCACCAAAAAAAGGAGAAACACAAATTCTTTAATGTAAAAGAGGTTTGTTTGTCCAGTTTCCATACTACATTAAATTAGTTGTAGCCAAGAACAATATATTGGTGGTGAGAGAGAACTTGTAATGCTCCTTGACTTCCTACTTCTGAAAAATAAGAAAAACAAGTAGCCAGACAAAGCCTTTTCCATTTCGCTCATCCAGCCCAGTGGATGGAGATCCAGCACTGAAAAGAACATTCTGGCTTAACCTGCACAGATCTGAGAAAGACTCACAGCACAACCCCTGAAAATTCTTCTTCCTATCAGAATCATCCAATAGATTCATTGACTATAGACAGCTACAGATAATTTAACACACATAAAGAGAAAAACACACAGTCAGGTCTCCCAAAAAACTTCATGAAGAAACCACAGAGATTTAAGCAATGCCTCACAAATATTTGTGATATAATTAATCTCACAAACGTAGGAATTTTTTTTTCCCCAAGTGTACTTTTACATTGGCTTTTACGTATTTATAGGTCACCACATACACGAAAAATTTATTGCAACCTGTTAAGGGACTTCTTCCTGTGAAAATGGGGTGATTAGATGTTTATTATACGGATTGGATCATCCACTGGTATACCTTCATTTACTCAGTGGGAAGTTCTCACTAAGGGTTTCAGAAAGAAACCCTTCTGCGAGAAACACACTAATACGAAAAATGGTCACAATGTCCTTTTTAAAGCACACAGCATTTAGCTTACATTTTAATTACATAAAATTCTATTATGGTAATTTAAAGGAAAAATATTATTTTTTCACATTGTGAACAATTTTTTTACTGAATCCCACATTTTAACATAGTCTCATTAAGAACTTAGGAAAGGTTCGCTTCACAATAAATTGGTACCGAACAAAATGTGTTTACTATCTATGTATGAAAGTGTATTGTTAAAAACAGAACGTGAGTAACTTGGAACAAATTTTAGAGCAGATGCACTTCCTAGCACTATTAAATACCAATGCTTTTAAGACTCTTCAAAGCAACAGTCTGCAGGCAGTGGGAATGCAGCACTAAGATAAAATACCTATCAGTGGCACTACATTTTGCAGCAAAAATAATTGATGAGGAGCTGGGTAGAGTGGATTATAAATTGCAGGGTGCATGCAGTAATTTTTGCTCTGGTCAATGTAGATATTAGGTATATAGGATAAAGACTGTCACTGATACAATAAAGGGCAGAATAACACGCTAAGGAGGAGGATTATATTTTCTTGATTGATAAGAGAGAAAACACCTATATTATCCAAAATTAGTTTTTCCTGCCTTAAAAATCTCTTTCTGCAAAGCCTGCATCAAATATTAATCAAGCAATAATTAAATGGGATAAAGAAAACTGTCTTGATATCTCACTTGCAATCATTTTCTTGCTGTATGAAATAAGCCAAGCATGACTGAATCAAACTGTAATACTCTAATACTGGATTTTTAAATTTTAATGTTCTGTTTTATTTCTAAGCCCTTCTTGGAAATACTGTTCTTAACTGACTTTTGGTAGCCTATCTAATGATACTGTTGCTTATCCACAATGCAGCAAGATTGGAAAACAGGACCAATACAGCAAGATAAGGCTTTAGATTCTTCTTTTGTATTACTTGAACTATTTCACTTTAACTGCATACTCTTTTTACTACGTTTCTGTGACAAAGTACCAAGGTCAGAGAGACCTAGATATAACAGTCCATCTACCTCTCTACTCAGCAAGTGGTTACATACATGCTTAAGTACTTTTTAAAAGAAATAATGTTTTAACCAGACGCTTAAATGATTCCTGGCCTACTGAGGGGTGCACAATTAAGCAGTCAAGATGTAATTATGAGTTCAGGATCTACGGCTTCTGTGCTGGACTTTGCCAATGACTATTTCATTAGCTGCTGATAAGTTGTTCCAAGTGTAATATGCTGTTAGACTAACTGTGGTTAATAAGAAGTTTATGTCTGACGTCACAAGAAAGAGGGATCTTTAACATACAGTAGATAAGATAATAAATACTAGAAAAGAACCTTTTAAGAGACACTTTCTTAAATATCTCACTTCCTTTGATTACAGTACACCTCTGCAACCCAGCTAGATTACTACTTTTAATGTTCACGGATCCCTTGCAGATTAGCCATCCTAGTGGTGCCTCATTTCACCATCAGACTTTCAAATCACTTTACCTAAACTCCTTCTAACAGGTCCACAGTTGCACATGCAACTGTTACACACCTATAGACTGACTTTTGCAGATTACATTATCAGAACAAAACCAAAGTATTCATGGTTTCAATTGCAAATTTTTTGAAACACTTCAAAATGGAGAAGCTATAGCCTATTTCAAGTAGGTTGACTGAGACTGGAGCACTCAGCCTGGTAAAGAAGTCATGGTCAGCTTTCCATTTGTACCAAGTATCTGATTTTAGAACTAATTGTATGAGCTACTATTCATGCACTTAAGCCTCTGCAGATTCAGGCCCTTAATGTGACAAATACTTCTAAAATAATTTTCAAAATTACTGAAGAAAAAACATGCCGTAAATCTGCCTATTCAATAATTAGTCCACAATTTGTGTTGCTTTCAGAGACTACAATTGAAAATAGCATAAATTATATCCTGTCAAAGAGATTCTCTAAAGTTTATTTACAATCAATGACTTTTTTTAAAATATAATGAAGCATTTAATGGGAAAAGTTGTATTTTTTCCTGCATGCTGGGAACACTTTCTTTTTACACAAATTACAGTAGAAATATTAAAAAAATAAAACATAACTGCCTCACATTCAGCACTATTAAATCTATCAGGCCTTCACCTCCTACTGTGACAATATTACTGTCCTTGCCTTATAAAAAAATCCCACAAAGATTTTTTTTTTCCCTCTTAAATAAAATGCTTGAGATATTTGGAATGATTAAAATACATGAAAATCAGAGAGACTTTTATTTATCTACTGTGTTTTTACTTATGACTTCATAGGATTTTTTCTTCCCCGGGGGGCGGAAAATTAAACAGTATTTGAAAGGCCTCCATTGTTATAGAGAACAATGCATAATATCAAGGTAGGAAGAGAAGAGAAATTCATGAATATACAGAAGAAAAGGAAAAAGAAAGTCTGCACAGGAGTAAATAATGGTCATATTTAACCAACTCCAAATTGAAAAGTATCACAAAAGAAAAGGCAAAAGCTCTCTGCAAGTTTCTGAGAGGCCACGCTTCCTTTATGAATACTCCATCTAGTTACAAGCATGGAAGATAGTAAAATACTTGCCTTCAACCTCTGCCCAAGTATAATATACCCTGCTGGAAAACATGCTCCCAGAAACTCCTTCCTTCTTTTTCATTTGTTCTTTTTGTTGCCTTTACAGCAGGATTTGCATTTCCTGCAATGGGACATATAGAAACTTTAAAGCAGATTGTCCTTCATGTAAGACAAGTATACATAGGTGACAGGAATCAATGTAGGTATCTAAATCCCAGCTGGCAGATTTGAAAGTCTCCTACTCAGTAAAGAGAGATTAGGATCAGGCTAGTGCAGCTCCTCAGAGTGTATAATAGGGGGAGCTGCTCTTCCAGATGATACGAAAGGGTGGCTGTCTGATGTCAAGGCAGGTGTTTATTTTGGTGGACTTACATCATTTTTTTTGCTTGACCAGAAAGACGACTGATTCTAAAATGTTACATCTCAATGACTATGGAGTATTATGTTCTGCCTGAAAAGATGTAACAACTAGCCTGTAAACACTATTTTACAAAGTATGTAAAAAAAAAAAAAAAATTATCGGAATTTACCTTCTGGAGGCTAATTATTTCTGTTTTGCTACTCAGAAGAAAGCACAGTCAACTAGCATGTCTCATTATCAAAAACTCGAAAACATGAAATACATCAGGTCTCCTCAAATTTTACAGTGTTTCAGAATAAAATTAGTTAACGCCTCTAGTAGACAAAATTGTTCACTCAATTAACATTACTCCAAAATAATAAATTAATGAAACTCTATTGAACATCCATCAGATTTCTAGTTAGCATGCTTACAATTTTGAAAATATCAAATTAATTTAAAAATACCAAACCAATTCCATTCCTTTGGTCTCAATGTCTTCTACAGAACAAGCTACGGTTAATTTCTCTCTCTCTCTCTCTCTCTCCCCCCCATGCCCTCCCCCTCCCCCCGCTTATATTGGAATACACGGCCTGTTTTCATACACTTCATGTGCATGATTTGAAAGTGGCTGCACTAATTTCAACCAAAACCTTTAAAGAAGAAAGAATTAACTTATTTGAGACGACAAAAAATTGAAATAGCTAGTTCCCTAAAAATTGTTTTCTTAACGTTATCTGCAAATGAAAAAGGAATGTCAACAGAAAATTGTGACCTCTGCCTGCACTAACTTGCTTAACTATGCATATTGCCCAAACAAACACATAGGAGTATACCTGGGGGGGGGGCGAGGGTGCACTATCCCTTCAAACACCAAGGAAATTTACATCTCAGGATTGGATTTCCTCATCTGAACTAGACAGGAAAATGGATGGGATCGGCTTTGATGCATCTCAAACCCAAGAAAACAAACAAGCATTATTTTAGATCAGCTAAGAAACCATGTAGTGTACCCAATGCAACATTTCTCCAGCTAATAAACTGGGATACAACATTCAAAGCTACTTTTGCAAATCAAGAATGGTCATCTTGTTCAAGCTGGAGATAAATACGTTCTTCAGGGTTTGCTTTTGTGAAAAACATGGTCCCAGACACCTTTCAAGCTTTAGGGAGTAACTGTAGACTCAGATAACTTGGATAACTGGGAGAACTACTGAGAATTCTCTCTGAATTGAAATCACTTTAAAAACATAATGTAACAGGTTTTCTTTCGGTTTACCAAAGCAGGAGCGAGGAAGGAGCTTACCATTTCTACCCTACATAGCTAGCTAATTGTGGTCTCCTTCGTAAACCAGAATGCTCCACATTTTTTGTGATTGCAGTGAAAGATCTAAGGACCTCCTCATATAAGTCTCAATGTTGATAAGGCTGCCAAAGTGCCTGATAAAGTGTTAATAAAGCAGTTAGGTGAAGTATCAAGTACAGTTCTAGTACTTGCAGTGCCTCACTGACAGTGGCTCTGAAAGTATCTGAACTCTTACAATTAGAACTAGGTGAGAATTACACATCTCTGTTAAACCACCAAAACTGTGCTTACAGAATGACAAAGTGTGACAATGGCACAAAAAAAGTTTCTGCCCATTCAACAGGAAAGGTTTGACCATATGAAATTCCAAGTATTGCCTTGAAGATTGAAGGCATATTACAATATTGATGATAAATGTGTACACAATCATGGACAAAGACTACAAATAACATTTTTAAATGCTTTATCTGATTACTAATACTTGCCCAGGTACAGAAGTAGCGCAACAGAAGCTAGTGCAGATAGCACTGAAATAACAGCAAAGTGAATGCAGACCCAGAACTTCAAAGGGAAAAAACTCTAAAACTGTGGTATTAGATGTGGGTGCTACCTGTAATATAATAACATCTTTTACATATGTTGACAGCTATTGTCTTGTCAGCTGTTTGAAGTAAGTGAGATTAATTAAAATAATTATTTGTAACTTATTGAGAAAGCTATATCTGCAACAACTAGATATTTAACTCTCAGTACTAGAAAGATGGTGAGTAGGCAGATTTTACACTATGTGGAACCTCATTTATTTCAGAGGCAGTTTGTACAGGTGACTATTCAAGTTTCCAAGAGAAAAAGCAGAGGTGAAATCCTATTTCTACAGATGGCCATCACAATGTGTCCTGGCTAATCTGAATCTCTACCTCTCAACCTCTCACTGTACTAAATTTAAATGTTTGGCTTGTAACCTGAGACAGGATCAGAAACTGAGGTTAAGGTAGGTATTGAAAATAGAGCTTTGTGGTACATAAAACCTATAGCTCTGAGAAAATGCAGGAATAAGGCAGTAGTCTGCCTATGATAAGTGACATAGGGATCAACGCTCAAGGAATACAGGACTCTGCTGGCTCAGAAGCTATCGAGACCTACATGGGTCCCTGCAAGTTATGAGATTGGCTCATTAGCAGCCAAACCGTCAGCCTGCCAAAATACTGCATTTCCCAGGTCTGCAGTCCTCCAGTAGCCAGTGTGGAACTTTCTTGCCCAGAGAATTTCTGCAATTTGGGTTCCAACCAATCATTCTCACTGTGAAACATCAAAATGCTCTGAAACACAGAAATTGTTTTCCTTCACACTGGTACAGCTCTAAATCTTTCCTTGCATTACGCTTCGTTCCCATCTCCGAGATGAGACAATAGTGTTTTGGAAAGACTCTTTACAAAATAGTATTATGGCTACAAACAGATGATGTACATCAGGCTGAACAAAGCTGCACCTGCTAAAGAGGCACACCTGCACTACACAGGGATTTGGCTTGGAGATCCAGTCAAACCAGGACAATTCTATTATTTCAGCCTGTGGTCAGCCGAAGGCAAGCTGCCCAAACCAGAAAAGTTCTCTTAAAAAGAGCAGGAAAAGAAGCAGATGGCCTTAAATGAGGATATCATATTTCAAGAAAATGCAAATTATTAAAAATGGAAACCATAAAGTTAAATCTGAGGAAATAAAATACTTTAACTTTGCACAGATGTAATTTAAAGGCTCCATAAAAGACCTGAAATAAACTTGGAGCAGATAGAAAAATAGGCTCTAACATAGTGACCATAAGCATTCCCAACCTACTTTCAGAACACTTAGTTCGTAGCACATAAAATATTGAGCTAGAAGAGAACTATTGATGTAGATGTAATGGATGTGTAAGCAAACTTGCTTTTTGTGTACATCTTAAAAGTAGTTTAAAGCCTCATATGTTGGGAATTGCTGAGTCTAATTTTTAGCCCCGAGCAAATTTTTATAGCTAAATAACAAATTAATGATAAGGGTTTCTAATGGTCAGACTTAGCTACTCTTCTGCTGCTAGGTATTGTAAGGGCACACCCTAGCTTTGCTAGACCTGGTTCCACAAAACAGTCCGTTCACCCGCTTTACAACTTGAAATTAGGCATTATTTGGATACGTTTAAATCTCATCTGTTTTAGTGGAGAGCATGTGTTAATTTTCTTTCAAACTACTTTTGAAAGGATCATGAGCAAGTAATTAAAACTATTAGTTACCATTTCAGTTCTCAACAGCTCTAACTAGCCTAAAATTGTTCTCTTTAGAAATTGTAAACATATTCAAAACAAATAATTGCAAGTTATTAAGAAAATCGAAACTGAGTGCTCTTCATTTCATTCACATAAAATTAACTTCTCTTGACCTTTAAGTTTAAAACAACTCTCTTTTGCAGTTGTAAAACTAAGTACAAAAGTGCCTGCGCTTTTAACCAAATGAAGGTAGAAGTCCAAACACAATTTCCTGTGCCTAACAGACTCCAATACTCACATCTTCTGATGACCAACTTAGGAGGAGAATACTGCTATTCTACAGCGTCATTAATTCAAGGAAAGGAGTAATTCAGAAATCACTCTATGAAAATGTTATTAAAAACTTGTTGTTTATTCCACATGGAACTGTATTCTTCTAATCTTGGTCAGGTCAATAAATCAGAAACAACCCAGAAGCAGTGTTCTGCCATACTGCAGGGACCAAAAAAAAAAAAAAAAAAAAGAAAAAGGGACACACACATGTTGCAGGATGCAAGGTTTCCACAGATAGCGAATCATGGCTCTTCCTCATCTATAACTTAGCTAGTGTCTCAGATCAGGGGCAGAACAGGAAATAAATTCAAGATTTCCTAACTTTCAGTTGTGTCACACACAGAGAACATTCGAAGTGTTGCCAGCTGATTAAGATATTCTCTGAAAGACTCCCCAAGACACCCATAAATTGATGAAAACATCACACCAGTCCAAATAATCAGCTGGCATAAATTGGAATAGAAGTCTTGGACTTGCATTTTTAATACCTTTTAATCTAATCCAATACATTGAGCACACAGAAAATACTCCTGCCTCAGTTTTTCCATTAACTACTGTTGACTAACTGTACTGTTATGGTTTATAATCAGCAGAATACACCAAGATTTAACAACAGTATGACAGAGTACAGCATTACATCTCTTTAACACTTGAAAAGGAATGAAAAATAACAAAACCTAATCTTCCTATAAATTGTAAAAGGACCGAAAGAACTACATATTTTTTATTTAAATGGTTAAAATGATAAAGAGAACTGAAATCCAGTATTAACTAAACAAACAGAATTATGTCAGTGAAGTAAGTCTGATGATTGCAGAATTAATTGTATTTGCATAGTAATGTTTAAGTACTAGAAACTGCAAAAGGAAAAATTCTGAATATCAATTATGATAATTATGATTACAGACTATTGGGAGAAAGGAAAAGATCAGTCTCTTTTCCCTTTTTCTTCAGTATGTGCTTTTCTGTGTGCAGTGGTAAGATGAGAGCTCCAGTTGCTATAACAACTTAACTCTATTATAATCAACAATCATCTAAGTTTAATTGCCATTCTGCCCTTCTAAACCAATATATTAAACAGCAGTTGTATGAATTCCATAAATCTTGTTACTAAAACCTATTCAAAATCTCAAAACAAGCTGAAGTATGCTTACACATCAGAGTTAGTCTGAAGATGTCCTTCACTTCCTTATTACAGCGATGTACCATTCAAAATGCTTTACTTTGTCCACGAAAACGTTTGTCTTGGGACAGCTATCCTCTGATGAAATCCAAACCTAAATATAAACCAGAATTAAAACTGAATGTATGAAACAAAATAAATTAAAATAACAATTTTAAATTTAAAATATATTAACCACTAAAATATTTTTCTGATTGTGTAAGCATCCCTACCGTGTACAAAAAAATTCCAGTTAGGTTAGCAACAAGAGTTAAGCTGGTCATAAAAAATAAAGTAACGAGCAGAGAGTATAGAACACCCAATGCACTTCAAAATCTAGTGATACAGACAGGCTAACTACAAAGATTATTACAAACTATATAATGAACTATAAAAATTTCTATTGCTGGCCTAATAATGTTTTCTTTCAGTAATCAACAAAACCATATTTGAAAATGGGAAAAACGTTAGCATTCTTCACAAATTCTCTAATTCAGACCCTGTGGGCTCAGAATAAAATTTAGCCTTATCATATACGCATTAATTATGATGTTGATCTGTAATAACATGCCTTGCATGTGACATCAGAAACAGACAATCAGAGTAGAAGAAAAAAATGGAAGCATAATATCAGTATCAAGTATGTCATGGTTAAACAGAAACTAAAAAAGGTCTGTTACATAAGGTACAAAAGACAAACAAGTGATGCAATATTAACTAAGATAACTGATTCTTTCTGAACAGAAAGTATGTAGCCCAAAATGTACTTAAGCTTATGTACTTTTACAATCACCTATTTCTGCCTCATGCCCTACATATTTTTGATATTCCAGAAACTTGCAAATAATGCAACAAAAGTTCATACCAACACTCAGAACAGATAATGACACTTAACTGTCACCTTGGGTGCACAAACTCGCTTTCATTTATAGCATATTGCAGATCCTCGAAAACTACTTAAATGCAATACTGGAAACTAAGCCTACGAAGGAGCAAGCCAGAGTGTACAACTGGACAGTACAAATAATTTAGCCACAGCCAAAGCTTTTGGTACTATTAACGTGTTAACTACACCTCTATTAATATTTTACAGTAAAGATGTAGCAGATTCACAAGAAAAATCACGAAGCTGGAATTAGCTTGAAAACATGGTTGCTGTTGCAGCTGAGCCTTAAATGCAGAAATGACCAGTCTGTGGATCAGTTTCCCTGCCCATGACTTGTTTTCTGCTGCTTTCTTCATGGCAGAGCAAGTGGGCAAAGGTGGCCTCTGGGGGAGATCGTAGGCTTGTGCCAGCCTTCCCTCTGTTGCGCTCTCTCCTTTGACTGCCTCTCTCCCTTTAACGCTGTGATGAATAGGACATGTCTTCAGTGCCTCAATGAGAAGATACTGGAACCACCTTGGTTAAACACTGGTCGTTACTACCCTAGTGGAACGATAACCTCTGTTATCAGTTAACTATTAGGAAAAGTAACTACAATTTCAACACTACTATGAAAATAAATCACACACATTAAACCTAAAACAATCATAAATATTACATCCACTGACTCATGTTGTTTCCTGTTTGAATATGCTTGGTTTTAGATTTAACCCACTAATTCATTATATGTTGTTTGTCCATCTGTTATTTACTGATTAATAAATACAGTACACAAAAAAACATAGGAAATAAAATACCAGCTCGGTGAAGTATTAGGTCAGTAAAGAGAGAAAAATGATAATAAAAAACCCCATCCTACAATCCTATCAGACTGTAGAACAATCGAAAGTATACTGGCATTTAACGTCTATTTAAGCCTTTTTATCTATCATATTTTTCTATTTCATTTAATTATAATGAAGATTTACATAAAATATACCTATGTAAAGACATGAGGACTTAGTCAGGAAGTCAGAAGCCTCTAAAAACAAATTGTGCTGAATTTTTTGATAGCAACTGCTTAGTTCTTTTATCAGAAATCAGTAATTCTAAAGCATAGTCAAAAAATAAGAGCAACTGATAGTCTTTGATAAGGTCCAGTTTTGCGGAATTGCAGTAGTGAAGAAACAGAATAAGCTTTGACTTCTGTTCCAAAAGTAGCATTTCATAACATTGCAAAAAAAGGCTTGCTTTTGATCTTAGTTTATTAGATCCAGATCAGAGAATAGAATGAACTATTTCTCTTTAAAAAGTAATATTTTTTTGATTATATGTCATAGCAAAAATCTTATCTTTGTCTTGCAAGTTTGAGACTAATGACGACAACGTTAGGAGTCTTGTGAACCTTGACAGTAGTTCAGCCAATTACGTGATGAACGATGAAGATGGAGTCTTCTTTACTCCTCTGAGACATTTCTAGAAACCATAATTCTGAAAATCTAAATGGAGTCATTGCTTTTCACCCCTGTGGGCAGAGCCATAATTCTTCAGATATACATTCTAACTGGGTTTTCTAATAGCTACATTCATTTCTCAATCTTTCTAATAAGATTGCCAGAGAGGACAGCTTGTCTCTGGCACATTTCTCTTCCAAAAGGACAAAATCATCTGAGCTATTATTCAAGCCTTTCAGCATCACATTTTGGTCATCAGAACTTGTCAAATTAAACAAACTAATATTGCAATTTAAAAAGAAAAATGAAAAAGACAAAAGACGACTCTGGTTCCTGCAGTTTCCACAGCACACTTTACAAAGTCAAACATGTTTCAAAAGTAACTCCTCACCTCCGAAATACAGAGGGACATATACTAAGCTGAGGCTAGTAACTGGCATTCACTACGCGGTGTGAAAATGTTCATAACAATTTGGAACCTAAAATTGTAACCAAATACTGAAGTACCACTGCATATACTAGTACTGAAATGTAGAAAATACTCTATTGAATTAGCAAAGGCAATTTTTGAGCAGGTCAGCAATTTGTTCATGCAAAACATAAGCCAAAATGGTTTAGCAAATTCTTAGTTCTACAGTCTGTAACAAAAAAAAAAAAAATCTTTTAATATCCCCAAGAAGACTACGGGGAAAAGAAAAGCAGCGTGGAAATAAACGGACTTTTAAATCAAGTTAAGGGAAAACTCTTCTTGATTACACCAATGATACATCATTAAAATACACAAAATTGTAGCCCAGAGTAGCAACAAGAAATTGCTACAAACTTTTTTTTAAAAAACACAGCAAGTGAGAAGTTTAACTTTATTTGTATATATATGAAATATGTATATCACGTGACGTGTATCTGAGAGTTCTTATGTCATGGAGGAAATGATAGGTTTACTCTTAGCATAACTTAGATTACAGAGTAACCAGTGAATTACAAAAAGACTCCTCAGAAAAAGGAGAAGTCAGTTTAAGAAGTATAAGGAAAGTCTCAAAATTTGTAAGGGAGGAATGCCTTGCAATAAAAGAGCTTAGTCAAAACCTGGTCTGGCACTTCTAGAAGTTGCCTTGTCAGCAACTACAGGACTTCGTTAAACTTTGCGACCTGCATGCTAACAAGTGTTTTGATGCAAAGCTGAGGCTTTGTGTTCAAAGGCTTCCTTTATATTGAAAAATGAAGACTATAATGTCCTACGCCTCAGAGAACCCTAAGTTCAACCCCGAGTGCTGGCGTAGGATTCATGTTTCACTTAATTATTCTGCATTAATAGACATGAACCATCAAAACACACTGGAATAAAAACTACATCTCTTCATACGAGTAAAAAAAGCTATTAGAAATCTAAAGCTCTACAACTGCATTAATTCAGAGGTTAACAAACAGACCTTAAGTGGGAAGGATCTATATGTAATTTTTCTGCTACTCAGTCAATATATACATTTCCCTCTATGAATTAAGATATTTCTAGCCATTTTATTTTATCTTAATTCCACAGTTATTAAAAACTTATGAAGTTATAGAAAACTTATTAAAGCCAAAGTAACATATTTTTTTCTGTAGTGGTTTCTTCTTGAAGTTCTGATTTCTCAGCATGTCCAAAGTGCCTCTGTTTCAACAAACTCTTGAGGAAACAGAACATCATTATACATGTAATCTGCTACCTACTCCTACCATGGTGTCATGGTTTAACCCTAGCCAGCA
>NW_009224953.1:0-13712 GCF_000690835.1 Fulmarus glacialis
ACTCTATGCCAGCCGAAACCAGGACACATATGTATGTGATGATCAGGCTAGCATACAGTGGGGCTTGGTACTAGAATCATCAGTTATTTGGAGAGCTTTCTCTATGCTTACATTGTTCAAAATACAGCTTGCCAAAGGACAAATACAATTACGGGCTAGTGTGAATTCTGCTCCGTTTAATTTCCTCCAAATCGGAAAGCTTTAAAGTTAGTATCTACTGCACGCCTTGAAAACATTAATGATGTCTCTTTAGGAAGGAGAGGTAAATGCTATCTCCATTTCACAGGAGAACAAATTGAGTATCTGTGACCTCTCCACAGTGAAAGAAGACATTTTTCTATATAGGTAGGAATAGCACCTCTGACTTCCGATTTTGTAGGCTGTCACTTGCATCCTTGTAAGACTATTTGAGAAAAAAAAAAACACCTCTTGAGAAGAACCCTTCCTCTGTCTTGCCATTTTGTTCAGGCCAAGTCACAGTGTGTTTTGCATGATTTCTGTTAAAAGTTTGTAAATTTTTAAGTACTTGAATTCGTAAGTAATTATAATCTTTCTCTTTGTAGCTCAGGCCAGTCAAATCCAACCTTTTGTCTTCGGAAGGGTGGGCAGGCTTATGTGCTCAGGAAGAAGCCCCATGGCCCCCTTTTACCTAGAGCTCACGAGGTAAGTAACACATTTCATCAAGCTCCAAACACTTTGTATTGCAAGTGGCTAAGTCATATACATGATGGTGCGGCACATTGTTGAATGTGTCCAGAAATGCAGTGAATTGGTGGATCATCACATTGGTTATGTGCTATACACGTAACTAAACATTTAAGAGGATACGTTGTCATTCACTGTACTCATTTATGTTTGGGACCTTTTCATTGAACCTAAATTTCTGTGTCTTTTTCAGGTCAATAGAGAATATCGTGTGCAGAAAGCCTTATTTTCAGCTGGATTTCCAGTGCCTGAGCCCCTGTTGTATTGCAGTGACGTTTCTGTCATTGGAACAGAATTTTATGTAATGCAGCATGTGCAGGTTGGTCCTCCAGCGTGAGAGATTTTTTGCTTCTCCCTACTACAAGGTGCTTTAAATTGTCTAAAACCTTTCTGTTAGAGCCTTATCCAGCATTTACTAAGTTTTGTGATAAAAGCATAAATAATCCTCTGATATTTTTAAGAAATGCTAGGTATCGGAGATTCTCACCGATTTCAGCTTCTCCAGGACTTATTTCCCACTTTGTTGACATTTTCAGCTCAATATTTAACCTGTTGTTCTTGTTTTGAGCTCTCAGAAGGATGTCTTGAAATGAGGCAATATTGCTTCTGTGAAAAGCATACACAAGTAAGAGGGAGAACAATCAGATTATAAAGTTATACCAAATCTTTGGACATCCTGGGACCTGTTTAGTACTGAAGATAGAATCTACATACAATCACCTTTTCTTGAAAACCAAGCAGGATTCCAGCTCAAGCACTAGTTTCAGAAAGAACATGGCATAACTCTGTCTGTGGTCCATCACTCTGGGGGTGCTGTAGCTGAGTTGATACTGTTTCTGTTACATTTTGGTGATTCTGAGTGTAAGTCTGGTGTATCATGTCTTTTTTTTCCTGTGGGAGGAGAATTTGAATGCAGGCCTCTTCCCTTTCATTGCATCCTACTCTATCATCAGGTTCACTGGGAAGTTAGAAATGTAAGAGTTTGTGGGCCAGTTCCTGGAGATTAAGTTAACGTTCCTACAAAAACCATGAATCAAGAGTAATAAAATGTAAAAGCTATGAAGAATTTGAAACAATTTTCTTATTAAAGATGGAGAATTTTTCTGGTTTTGACTAGAACAAAGCGATTTCTTAATAAGAAACCGTGCTACTGATATATTTACATTTCTGAGGATGTAAATTTACAGTCTATCCATTCTAAGATGGACAGCAGTGCACTGTTTTTGACAAATACATTGTGTGTTTAGAAAACAATCGTTGAATAAACTATTACACAATACAAAATCTGATTTCCAGATTTGTTATGCAGAATCTTTCAGCAAAAAAGTTCTGTTGATGTTAGCTGTGTAAATATGTTGAAGCCATCATATGAACCAGTGAAATTGAGGAACATGGAGGAGAGAAGAGTCTGTTTTTTCTTTTCCAATCTGTTACTGGCAGGGTCGAAATTAAAGGAGAAAATGGAAGAACACACCCATCATCTAAACGTATTAAACTGCTTTTAAGGAGAATGCAAGTGAATTTCTTTGGATCGTTTGCCTCTTTGTACATACAACCCACCCATTCCCTTCCTCTCCCGCCCCCGGTCTTCATTGATATTTTTTATGGAAGTTAGCTGTTAGAGACAATACAATAACTTTTTTTTTCCTGGTACTTTCAAGCTTGAGGATATCTGGATTGAGTGCTCTAATTCAGACTTTTATCTACTGAATATATCTGTTAGTTTAATTGCCTTCCAATAGATATCCTGTATACTAATGATCTGGGATTACTATGAATCCCTTCATCTGTCCTGGGCAAGGAATAAAATAAATGAGGAAGGAGTTTTTGATTGCGTAGAGAGTGTTGGTTCACTGCAATTGTTTTTGCTCCTGAAATGTATAGCTTCATCTGATGCATACATCCCACCAAATACCTGATTTACGATGTTTCTAGGGTCGCATCTTTCGAGACCTCTCACTGCCTGAAGTGGGCCCAGCAGAGCGTTCTGCTTTGTATATCGCAATGATAGAAACTTTGGCCCTGTTGCACTCCTTTGATTTACAGTCATTGGGTCTCCAAGGATATGGTAGAGGACCAGGATACTGCAGAAGACAGGTACAGCTCTTCAAAAAATTCTCTTGTTTTGACAGGTCTTTGAAGATTTATTTGATTTGCAAGCTGAATTGTTAATTATTAATGACTTGTAAAAGTAACCATCATATTTTAGCTATTAAACATCTTTGCTTAGTTCAATTATTAGTGCACAGTATAAAGTTACTACTACATTCAGATCAATTCTGTAATGCTCTACTCAGGGAATTATATTCATTCGCTTTTGGAATAATATTACATTTGGGCTATGTAAATAGGATTGAAACAGAAAATAGAGGTGGTCTTCATTGCATCTTTTGATCTCACAGTTCACATTTGCGGATGCACAGGTACTGGGTTTTACTGTATTTACAGGTAACATGGTAATAGTCAAAGCCCAGAAGCATGTGCTTCAGAATTTTGTGTTCTTGAAAAACTTGTGAATCAGTTGAAAAAGCTGTTGAAGTGTTTGTATTTCTTTAGGTATCAACTTGGAAAAGACAGTATGATGCAGCTGCTCATACAGATATTCCTGCCATGAACAAGCTGTCTGAGTGGTTAGCAAACAACTTGCCACCTGATGATAATGAAGAAGGCCTGATTCACGGGGACTTTAGAATAGATAACATCATCTTCCACCCAACAGAGGTATTCGAAACATATTTGTACACGTTTAGTAGTTTTTGGTTCTCCATTTGTTTGTACTCCTACCATGTAATGGGACACTTATGTAGGTGTTTTAGTGCATGATACATCTTTGAAAGAAACAGTAGAGAACTTAATTCTTCTCTATACTCTGTGTATGGTGTTTAGGTGCCTAATACAGTCCTGGTTTTCATTGCAGGAGCTAGTTACTCAATTTATTCATTAGCTCTAGTCCCTACTTCAAAGTCCAGGGACAAAACATTTTATATGCATAAATCCTACTGAATTCAGTGCAACTTAAGAACATACTGAAGGCTCACTTCATTAAACTACATAAGCATCTGATCAAAAGCCCATTGAAATCTGTGGTATGGCTTCAATTAACAACAATGGCTTTTGGAACAGGATCTGAATGCATGATATGTGATACTAGTGGAAGCAAAGAAAAATCTGCCAAAGCTGCTTAGTTATGGAGCACATGTAGATCACAGAGACCCTGAAAGTTCCTCATTCATCTTTAGGGAAAAGGATAAGATTTTTTTCTAGTTTGTGGAAATAAATGTGTGTTACCTATCTATCGACACAATTGCATTTTCATTATCTTTTTCCATGCTATTTGCTGTATTGTGACCAAAAGATACGCCTGGAATTTGTGACTGTCGTGGTTTAACCTCAGTCAGCAACTAAGCACCACACAGCTGCTCGCTCACCCTCACCCTGCCCCAGTGGGATGAGGGAGAGAATCTGAAGAGCAAAAGTGAGAAAACTCATGGGTTGACATAAGAACAGTTTAATAATTGAAATAAAATAAAATAATCATAATCGTAATAAATTGTAATGAAAAGGAAAGCAGCGTGCACGCGAGAGAGAGAGGAACAAAACCCAGGAAAAACAAGTGATATAACTGCTCCCCAGCTGTTGACCGGGGCCCAGCCAGTCCCTGAGCAGCGATTGCTGCCCCCCGGCCAACTACCCCCAGTTTATATACTGAGCATAATGTCTATGGTATGGAATATCCCTTTGGCCAGTTTGGATCAGCTGTCTTGGCTGTCCCCCCTCCCAGCTTCTTGTGCACCTGGCAGAGCATGGGAAGCTGAAAAGTCCTTGACTTAGTGTAAGCACTACTTAGCAACAACTAAAACATCAGTGTGTTATCAACATTATTCTCATACTAAATCCAAAACACAACACTATCCAAGCTACTAGGAAGAAAATTAACTCTATCCCAGCCGAAACCAGAACAGTGACCAAGACACTGCAATGCCTGCTTTACAACAAAGCAAGAGATCCCAGAGATTCCCATTGTTTTGCATAGATCAGTTGATAGATGCTGTTTGTAGGCTTAAATGTGCTGATTCATTCCCTGAGCAGAGAATCTGGCAGTCTCAGGGACTCTCCCAGCTGTTCCTGATGTAGTTGAAAGAATTGACCAAATTGTACATAATCTGTAGAAACTATTCCTGTATATGCAGGAATGACCACATAGGAAAGTCTTTTGCACATAGTTCAAGTAGCCATGGATCATGAGTAGGCTGGAGGGGTTGTTCAGGATGACAGGCTAGTTGGATTATAAGAATTCATCAGAACAACAGTTCGGGGAGTCTCAGCCCATCTAGCTGAAAACACCATTGCAAGGATGCTTGCAGCAGAGGCTCGTGTCGCTATCTGGGCAGTAACTGACTGTCCTGTTTAAGAAATTCAATTCCCCATATAAGTGTTAATCTATGCATAATATTGTGATAAATTAGTTTTTTTAGTGCATGGTCTGTCCGTGAGTATCTGTGCAAAAGGATTGTGCAACAGGACTGGAAACAAAAACAAACCGTCAGTACTACTGTTCTTTAGGATATTGTAATTCAATCATATTTTGACTAGAAGAATTTAGAAGTTTCTGACCGGAAGAACACTACTCAAAAATGTAGAATTTAAAACAGATTTTTGTTGGAAAAATGCCTGTTTTTCTGCCACTGTGTGAATGTTAATTTTCTTCAGATCCTTACATAGTGCTAAAAGGAACTGGTATTGCTGTAGGCAGGTACAGTGTGTGTTTTTAATTTCAAACACATAGTAACCGAATAAAGCTGTTGGATATTAAGTGGGTTGTGCATTTGTGAATGGAGAGAATTTATCTTCTAGCATTCATTTGAGGTTTTTATTTTTATTCAAGGCTCGTGTTTTGGCAGTGCTGGACTGGGAACTTTCAACTGCCGGTCATCCTTTAGCAGATTTAGCATATGCCACTCTATTCTACTTTTGGCCTACATCTATTAAGGACTTAGGTCAAGGAACCGTCTTGGGTTTCAAAGACACCGTAGGTATGCAACTGTAATCTTTTTGTTGAAACGAATTCTAGGGTTGATTTCTATTTGATATGTTGCCTTTATAAACAATAATAAAAGTTAAATTAATAAGCACATCATTTGGCACTTGAAAAGAACTTTTCCATGGTTTTCTTCATTGTAGGAAACATGCTGATAGTGAGGTTTAAGGTAGTCCTGTTTTAATAAGCTGTGTCTTAGCCACGGTATGCTGCTTCTGTAAAAGTTTATTTTGAACCTTTCTTAGAGATAATGGAAGAAAACTAAAATTTAAATGTAAATTTGTCATTTATTAAAAAAAAAAAAAAAAGCCCCCCCCCCGCAATTAATGTCCTGACTGGAGTGGAGGCAGGGAGCAGTAGGAAGTGTTACGCTTATCTGGAATTCTGACAGCTCCTGTTTCCTTTTGGCTCTCCATAACACACTTAGGTCATGAGAAATGTCTTTCACTGTGTAAATGGAATATCTCATAAAGCTGAAATGCTGTACAAATGTTTGAAGATTAAGGTGGAAAAAACCATAGAAAATGTTGACTATTCTAAACTATTCTGTTGTTTTTTTGTAGAAACTCCTTCATTTGAAGAACTAGTTTCCATTTACTGCCGCTGCCGGGGTATTAGCACTACTTTATCCAACTTTAATTTTTTTCTTGCTTTGTCATGTTTTAAAATGGCAGCAATATCCCAGGTAATACACTCACATTTGTGGAAATGTCACATATTTTTATTATGAGTATTTGTAGTTTGGTAATACTTGTTCAAAATATGAATCATATTTAAAAAATAACTGTAACCATTGTATTTCAGTTTGTTCCTTTAGAAGCTATATCTTAGATGCTTATGACTGATAACTCTCTAGGATAGAACTCTCGCTGCATAAAGTACATTGCATTAGATATAACTAACTTCTTAGGAAAGTAGGCTAAAAAAGAAGAAAATGTGGATATGTGGATTTTTTCTTATTGATGTTCCAGTATGCAGGCAATTTTCTTGTTACCTTTTTGGTATCTCTGGCTAATTTAAATCCTGTATTACAGAGAAACAAAGATCCTTCTAAGTTTCTGCAGCTCTCATGAAAGTAGATAGCAGGATAGATAAGTAAGATCCTGTTGGTGCCACGCAGGGATGAAAAAGGGTGTGTTGTGAACTCAGCTTATTATGAGCATAGGAGGCCAATCTTGAGATGTGATTATAGGAGAAAATAAGTTTCATTGATTCATTGTTAACAGAAGTAGCTGTTTAATTAGACATTCAGCCATTGTAAGGCAGAAGTATATTTTTATGAGTTGCAGCATGAGATCAGCATATCAAATGTGGGATAAGCTACCTGGTATTAATTTGGAGTGAGAGTATATATGTGGGTAGTTGATGTAATTGTGGATAATAATCATATGTGTATACTGTTGCCAGTTGGCTTAAGGAACAAGCTGGGCTGGCTTGCAGTATCATGTGCAGACGTATTCTTTTTTCTTTTTTTTTTTCTTTTCTCTCTACTAATTTTTGTGATTTTCATTTAGTTTAGTTTAGCTGGGGTATGCTGTTTTTCTCTTATGCACCAAGCGTCTCCGTTATATCAGAAATGGACCATAACCAATATTAACATATTCCAGTAAAATCTGTCTGGTGCTAATTTTTTCCTATTAAGAGTAGGTGCATTTAAGTGTTACTTTCATAGTTGAAGGAATCACCAATCTAAAAAAAGAGACAATTTAAAGTGCATAATTATACCATATATGCCTTTCTTTTGGGTTTAGGGTATATATGCTAGATACCTCATTGGAAATGCTTCTGCAGAGAATAGTCATGAATTTGCTAAGATTGTGAAGCCTTTGGCAGAGAGAGGGTTAGAGCTCTCAAAAAGGTAAGAGTGGTCTAAACTACTGGTCATAGGCAAGTCAAAGATTTTACAACATCTTCACTTATTTAAATGCCTGTATAAAGCAGCTTATATTATTACTTGTTATTGCATTGAATGTTCTTTAGGTCATCTTTCAGCAGCACACATCACAGCATTTCTGGAGAGTTGTTCCATCAAAGTAGGAAAGGCCAAGAAATTCTGCTGAAGGTCAAGCAGTTCATGAAGCAGCACGTATATCCAGCTGAGAAGGTACAAGCTTTTAGTAAACCTATTTATAAATGAGTGTTTTACGGGTACAGTTGTAAAAATGTAAAGCTATGTATAGAAGTCATGCCATCCTACATTTTTTATCTTTTTTTTAAACAGCCTTATTTTCATCCAGTGATGTTTGTGGCATTGCAGAATATTAACAGGTATCATTATAGTCTGCATTAATTTTTTTTCAGAATTAAAATGTTGTATGCGTTGTTAATGAAAGCTATGAGTTGCTTTTTAAACTTTTTAAAGTTTAAGCAGTACTTTTTTTAGAGAGAGATACTTTGTAAAGGTATTTGCCGAAATACTTTTAACACTAACAAAACCCTAGAACTCTTACATACGAAAGGCAAAGATGCTTAGATAGAAAATGGAAACTGCAGTTTATAACCATACAAAGTTGAATGTTTCTGTTTCTTGCCTTATTTTTTAAGGTATGACTTTTATGACAAAAAAAGTGATTCCATAATGTATAAACCTAGCCTCAAACCAGCAAAGGTTTGAAATCAGATAGTGAAATACCCAGAAGTCCCTAATTAGTGGAAGGGAAAATAAGATGAAGCATTTTACTTCTTAGCCTAGGGAGATTAGAAATTTTCCACTTATAAAGTTGATACAACTTATAGCCTCATGAAAGCACAGATAGGACTTCCGTAGCAGAACTGGTTTTTTCACCTTTTTGTGGTGGTTTTTTTTTTTTTTCTTCTTTGCAGTCAGGCAGAAGTGCAGAGGACGTGTTAATCTAAAAGATTAATGCATCTGCCTATCACAAGGAGAGGTTGAGAGCAGAAGTTTCTTAGCAGTCTGTCTGTAACTAGTTTTGGATTGTCCAAGGAAGCCTTGCAATAACTAATGTACTTGCTTTAAAAACAAATGAACCACAAATAGCCATGCAAGTTTTGCAGATGAGTAGCGTTGTGCTTGTAAGTTATTTCTCATAACAGGGATTGTGAATCAGGACTTGTAAATTCTACTTCAGAATTTGTCTTATTGTGTGATTTTCAGAAGAGGGCACTACTTTTATTCATTCTAAAACTAGTTCTGGGCCAGCTTTGATGGAGTGCTGGGCCCCACTAAAACATACTTGTGAAAATACTAGGATTACTGAATACACAGTTTTACTTAGTACTAATCACTGGTGCTTGGCATGATTGTTTACATAATCTTTTAAGGAATTACTTTGACAGGAAAAAAATGTATTCTTTATGTTTTTTCTCAGTTAAAAAAAAAGATTAACTGGCTTATGTATCTGAACGTTGTGATGGGAAACCTGCATTTCAAGCGTCAGTACATCTGGCTTTTATTTGTTGTTTTACTTTTGGGTTTATACCTCTTGTGCATACTGTTGGTAACAGTTACATCTACCATCACATATTTTAAACCACCCCAAACCATTTCCCTGAATGAAATAAGGTACTGATTGGGGTCATCTCCATGACGCATTTAAAGTCTTGCAAAATGAATAGGTTGCAGTTTGATTTTGAATTATGCTTTTAATTTTATAATGCAACCAACTATATAATAAAAATCTGTGTTGAATATTTTTTTATTGGTTTCTTGGGGTATAGGGCTGGAAAAGCACCATATTATTACTTGGGTGTGTTATGTGTGTTCTTAATTTAAACAAGCATCTTTTTAATTGTTTCTCTAAGGAAATAATAAAATACTATGCTGGACATGGAAATACTGAGGAAAAATGGAACAAACCACCACTGCTTGAGAGACTGAAGGTATGGGATAATAAATATTCTTGAGCACTCTAGCAGTAAAAGAAACAGGCACTGACATGGAACGTAAGAAAGTTTGGTGTGTGCTGCTGGAGAAGTTACTCTGCATGGAAAGAAACAGCGTGAGGAACAGTGTAAGGAAAGGAAGAAGGTGAGAGATACAAATGACAGAGAAGAAAAGCGAAAGTGAGTTCTGTGAGGAGTATGTCTGAACTTTAAGTCAAAGACTGTACCTATTGAAAATAGCTATTGAAAAAAGGCATCAGATATATCGGTCAGTATTTGGGCAGGGAGGAAGGAAATGGGCAGCAAGCCAGATTTTTTTTTTTTTTTTTTTTTTTTAAGATTTATTGCTAATGTTTTTCTCTGTTGATTCTTTCAACAGGAAATGGCCAAAGCGGAAGGTCTGTGGAACCTTTTTCTCCCAGATGTCAGTGGTCTCAGCCAGCTTGACTACGCGCTAATAGCTGAGGAGACAGGGAAATGCTTCTTTGCTCCTGAGGTTTTCAACTGTCATGCACCAGGTTAGACAACCCTGTCCTGTAACTACAGCACTGAGAGCATTGAAAAGTCGGGCATCTTACACTTTACCAGTTGTGTGTCTCAAGAAGCAAACATGACTGCTGATTTCTTACAGACACTGGAAACATGGAGGTCCTGCACATGTATGGGACTGAAGAGCAAAAGAAAAAGTGGCTGGAGCCTCTCCTAGAAGGGAAGATTAGTTCTTGCTTCTGCATGACAGGTAAATTTTTCTCCAGAGGAGAGTTAGAGGCAATTGGCAGAAATTGCACATGGCATATGCAAAAAGTACAAAACTGCAAGTTGTTATGTGTTATGAAGTTATTATGTGTTGTAATGAATTAATACAGAAATTTCCACTGTATCTGTGAATATGTTTGAATATGAAATCATGTATGAGTTGTGAGTGCAAAGTGAAGCATCTTTGCTGCCCTTCCCTGATAGTTACCATTTTTCCTGGTTACAATAATTAGTATTTGCTTTCCGTATATTTTCAGTTTATTTTTAGTACTAGTAAAATACATTTTATTGTACCAAACAGATTTATAACTTATCCTTAGAACTTACCCTTTTTTATAATGTGCTTTGGGGTTCTCTAGAAATATACATGTAGGTACAAGTATGATTATTGTGATTAAAGTTGTGTAGTTTTGCAGTATGTCATTCATAGAGGTTTTAAGACATAGCCTGAAGATAACTTGGAAAACATATGATGCACTTGCTTTATGTCTGTAGCTCAGCGTTATATTCATTTTTGCTCTTGAAAGCTTGTAGCATTCAGCATCTGTGGAAGGCCTGGGTGTTAATTTAGGAAGGTAGCTTTTCAACATGTGATGTCAAAATCTTGATCTTTCTGTGTCAGTAGGAGTTGAGAGAACTCAGCCTTGCAGAGCTGGACACAGCAAATTCTGTGTTCACCAAGAGGAAAGAGGTGCTTTTGCTTTAAAGAAGGTGGCCTATAAAAGGAGTTAAGGATGAAAGGAGAGAGGAAGAATCTTTCCGAACAATAATTGATGACATTTTGCTGGCAACTGCTTTGTGTAACCTATTTCATAAACCCTCACAAAAGTAGTTTAAATCTCTTTATTTTCACTTGAGAAGAGCCTAGGGGAAAAATAGGCTGAGGAGAAATATGACTGTTATCTATAAGTACATTGGAATGGGGAAGGACTTAAAAACATGAGGGAAGGAAGAAGGCTGTTGACTGTAAAGAGTAGTCTGAGCCCAGGAAGAAGTAAGTTTAAACTGGCTATGAATAACAGGTTGTTAGAAAATAGAAAACCTTTGACCACCAGCAGAGCGAGGTTCTGAAAACAGCTTTTCTACTGGGAGCAAAACAGTGTTACTGTCGATACAGTATATCTAGATCCCTATATTTGTGGTGGGAGTACTACCTGTATATTTAATCCAGTGGTTTGTTTTGGTTTTTTTCTTTAACACAGAGCCTGATGTGGCTTCAAGTGATGCCACCAATATGCAATGCAGCATTGAGCGAGATGGAAGCAGTTATGTGATCAATGGCAAGAAGTGGTGGAGCAGTGGTAAGTACGGAAACCCTATATAAGAATGGCTGAGTCTAAAATTTTTTCCAAGAACTGATAAAACACAAATATTTGTGCTCCATTTCTGAGATGGGAAATTGTCTCTTCTTGGGTAAAGGCAATAGAATGTAAAACAACGGAAAGAGCTGAATCGAGCTTTTGATCTATGAAGCAAAGTCCAAGACTCGAATCCAATTTAGGGTTTTGGGCCCTTTTTGGAACCTCTGAATTTTGTTCACAGAATGAATGCAACTATTGTTCTCTAAAGGTTACTTCTTTCCATCAGGTAACTTACACGTTTATGGCCGTAATCTTTAAACTTTGTTTTTGTGAAGCTGTCTTTGGCAGCTTGTGTGTGAGGTTTGAGTATACTGTGTAGTTACAGTAAAGGCTGCTTTTTAAATTAGCCTGTGATGCTGTTGGACTGACTCTTACAGGTAATTTTATTATACTGTACTTCCCAGAAAAATCAATGGATTAAACTGTAAGTGGTAAATGTCCTTGATGTTATAGTACCATTACTTTTTTACTGAAACATACATGACAACAACTGGAAAATCATAATTCCCTGGGAGTTTGGAAGCCAACTGTATAAACTGAGTTGCTAATGGGAATGAAACTTGAATGTTTCATTTATGTATCCTTGAGTGTGGCAGCTACCTACTGATATATGCTTGCGCAATACCTAGACTCACCAGAAGATAGGGCTCTCTCTCTTTTCTAGTACTGCAAAACTGGCGGCAAAAGGAGGCGTAGTATCTTGCCTCTTGACCTGACGGTGTCACTTAACTGCTGGCTGCTACCTTTGCTCTGGGTCAATGTCTCCCAACTATGTGCTGCAGTTCCTAAGGAAGTAATGGGAAAGTTTGTAGGAGGTCACACACACAAAATATTATTCATAAAATTAGTTATGTGAATTATAAAAAGAAGAGTAAACATAAGAGAGTAAGCATGATTTGTTTTGTCTTATTTCTAATAAAAATAATTAGGATAGTCAGATTTGCATAAAGACAGACGCATAAAAGGTGCTGCAATTTCAAGAAGTTTGAGAAACACATACACACAGATCTGCCTTCGTCAGAGTCTCCTTTTGTGCCTGGTTGGTTTTTTGGGTGGGGTTTTTTTTTTTTGTTTGGTTTTTGGTTTGGGTTTTTGTTTGTTTTTTTTCCTTTTTACTCTGAGTGGGACATTAGGACCTTGGATGTTTGGGAATTTCAGAAGCCTGACAGCCTGGTCAGAATGTCACTCTGGGTGCAACCACTTTATTTGTGAAGACAAATCATAAATCACACATGCAAGGAGTCAGTTGCTTCGTGGAAGAACTGGCATTTCTTACCATGCTCTGCATGGGTGCTTTGTACATCTACAGTAAATCCAATATGGCTTAAACATGTCAGATTTATGGTGTGTTTGTAGACCATCTGTCAAGCACTTCTGACTTATCTGTTCATGCCCTAGTATTTCTCAAAATACTGGGCAGAAATTCTGTAAGCTTTTGTCATCCAAACAGAGAGGAGAGGTTTGTGTCTTGTTTATACTACTGTTGTTTCTTGTCTGTCATTTTAGAGCTGTTTTTTCCAGTCCATAATTGTGTGACTAGGAACAGTGTCTAAAAATGAGAGATTCTTGTTGGCTTTCGTAAGCTGTAGATCAGGCATTTTGTCAGAGCCCATGAGATGTTTGAAAGCAGGGACAGTATGCTGTAATACCACTTTTTTCATTTTGAAAGCTAATATGTCAATATATTTGAAATGCTTCCAGAGAGTCATGGAAAACTGCTGTTTTCCTGGAATCCTCATCAGCACTGTGGCAGGGAACAGCTTTGGTAGGGACGGCTAGCAGGACGAACCCCGCCATAATCCAAGAGGAAGCATTTAACGACCTGCTACGTCACTTGGACTCTCACAAGTCTATGGGGCCGAATGGGATCCACCCGAGGGTACGGAGGGAGCTGGCGGAGGGGATTGTCACGCCACTCTCCATCACTTACCAGCAGTCCTGGTTAACAGGGGAGGTCCCGGACGACTGGAGGCTTACCAGTGTGACACCCACCTACAAGAAGGGCCGGA
>NW_009224954.1:0-1037 GCF_000690835.1 Fulmarus glacialis
GTCACCATCCCTGGAAGTATTTAAAAGACGTGTAGATGAGGCGCTTAGGGACATGGTTTAGTGGGCATGGTGGTGTTGGGTTAGCGGTTGGACTTGATGATCTTAGAGGTCTTTTCCAACCTTAATGATTCTATGATTCTATGATATATAAAAATTCATGCATCAATATTTTTCCTCCAATTTTACATTTTAAAGGTTTCAGAAAAGGCCTTACCTCTTTCTTTCCCGTGACCCCAACAATAGATACATTAAATTTGCTCATTGGTCCTTTACATGTATTTATAACAGAATATTTTGCTCCAGTGTCCACTAAAAAATCAACTACTTTATTTCCCAGTTTTACTGGAACCAGGGGCTCAGCTGGGAGAATATAATTTTCTGCTCCCAGTCCCCATCATTCAGAATCTTCTCCCATTCATAAGTAGATCAGCTGCAGGTGGAGAATTTGCTGTGGCCGAATCACAGCAACTTTCTTATTCTCTGGACACTCATTCCAGTGTCCTTGTTTCTCACATACAGCACATTAATTGATCCCTAATGGAGTAGACTGTTTAAATAATATTTCCACATCCTCTACCTCTTCCCCTTAAGTACCCTTTGCTTTTACCCCTCAAATATCCTCTGCCCCTACCTCCAGCAGATCCTTGGGCATTCACAAAAGCAGCTGCAAGAATTGCAACTTTCTGTTTCCTATTATTTTTTTTTTTTTTTCCCCAATACCACCCTCTTTTCTTCAGGAGTTAACAAATTATTTAAAAGAATTTGAATATCTTGCCAATCTGGATTATTTTCAATAATTTTTCAAAAAGATCTATATACCTCTTCAGGATTTTCCTTATATGATCCTGCCAATTCTTTCCAATTCATCAAATCAGAAGTTGTAAATGGTACTTTAACAAATACTGGCTCCCCCGTTGGACCCGCAGCCTGACGAAGGGATGCTAGCAATACAGACCCTTGTTGGGTTCTAGTCCTGCCAGCTATCGGACTAAAAGTATTGCTTCCTCTTGCTTCTGTTTCAAAGGTTTCATTCTTGG
>NW_009224955.1:0-2002 GCF_000690835.1 Fulmarus glacialis
AAGGTGCCATGTTTCCACCACCCTGTGAGTAGTGAACTGGAGGAGAGCACTCCTCACAACTGCCAAAAATAGCTTCCCCCCATGCTCCCTGCCAAAGAAGGCAGAAATAGCTGAAGCTGTTGTACACGATGCAGTGGCAACACAGGTAACCATAACTGAACTCCAACTCATAACCAGAGCTTTTCTGCTCCAGTCTAAGCACTACACATTAGGACAAGCTGAATCTTGCTATCAAGAGGACAAGCAGGCTGAATAACAAAGTTTCCTTTTACAGCCCCAACCAGTATCTCAACTCAAGAGGAAAATTAACTGGAGGAACCAGGGGGAGAAGGGAGCTGCCATGAGCTTCTGCCTTCTGAAAAGAACTTTCCAGCAAAACACTTGGCATTGATGGCTAAAGGTGGCGAGGGGGGAACCCAAAGCAGCGACATCCAATTCCCATGCAAATTCAGGGGCAACTGTCCCCTCCAAAACACGAAAGCAAGAAGTCAGCAGTGAAGTTACAACTACTATTAAGTCATTTTAAGGCAAAGCAAGTGATACTTTTTTTGTGGTTGTCGTTGTTTAAAAGCCTTTTGTCTTGGACAGGTAGGAAAAAATAAGCGGGAGGGGAAGATGTAACCGAAAACTTAGACATCCAAGTCCACAGCCGTAGTATGTACACTCTACCTGGCCGCCCTATAGAAAGGGGAGATACTACGACTGGCTGAACTGCTGTTTGTGGGGGAACTGCTGTTGTGACACTGGCTGGAGTGGAGGCAGCAGAATTTGAGGAGAAGCCTGTAGCTGGAGCAGCGTAAACACCTGCTGAGGTTGAGACTGCTGCAGAGTTCACCAACACCTGGAAGAGAGTCAGAGTATTCAGTAGACTGCCTCTACAAAGTAGTAAAAGATTTGTTAAATAAGTGTCTTTCCTGGTTTTCAGGGCCTCCGGCACTAAGACAGCATAACCCGCACTTGTACCCTTGTTTGTTACCCCAGGACAGGGCTATGCCACCATGGTGCCCCCAGGGCTGCGGGCAGGGCCCAGCTCGCACCCACTTCTTGTTGATTTTGCATGTACAGTGCAAGGTTCTATCAAGGACAGAGCCTGTGCAGACACTCATTTGAAAGAATTGCAGCTCACGTGCAGACTATTCAATGTTTTCTTCCTCAACTTACCAACAAAAACAAGCTAGAGCTTTCCACTGCACTTCATTCTCATGCTGAAAGCATTTGCTACTTCCTCATACAAGGCTGGAGCAGCCTTATCCCACACAAGAGAACTACATTTCTTCAGTCCAGGCTGTTGGATGACTAATTGTCAGGAACACAACCTGCCAACAATGAATGACCACTCATTTTCACGTGTTCAATGCTTTTATTTTGTGCTATCAGTGCAAAATAAACACCAAGACTACCACCATTTGTGCAACAGCTTTCACAAAACAAATCTCACAAATATACAGAAATATATAACAGATCAAAACAGTATTCTTACACTTTCAGAGTCATGAAACCTACGCAGAATGAAATCAGACAGAAGAAATACAGCTATTACAAATATGTGACCACTAGTAGCAAAAAAGTTTTGTTTTGCGAAATCTGAGAAAGCCAACCTATTTCAAACATTTTCATCCCCTAATGACCCTGTGCCCAATTTTTATCTGTAGTTGTAATAGCAGCCTATTTCAGTGCTTAAACAACAACCTGGTGTCTAAGTGTTCCAGTGTAACCCCTCACAGAGGTACATGATGCAACATTGCTTTAGTGACAGCATATGTTTTTACTCGTACTCTATGTAGTCAAATTCAAGCTTTGTGTTCCCTGCACTATAGTTTGTGTATACTCTTTTCCTATGCTTTCCTACATAATCGACTAAAACTTCTTGTCAAGACAATTATCACTAGCATAAACCTAAAGAGAAACATGAAATTTGAATACAGTTTAATCTACTGACCCAGCCCACTAAGACAGGATAATATTTACAAAACAATACTAACATATAGATGACAAACAAGAA
>NW_009224956.1:0-48825 GCF_000690835.1 Fulmarus glacialis
GCCCCCCGAGGAGCCCAGCGGTACTGCACCCGCCGGCCGCGCGGAGCGGCTCTTCAGCCTTCGCGAAAGGGAGAGGTAGAAACCCACTGTTTTCCCAAGTGCGTATTTCCAGTTCTTGCTAAACACCAACCCGGAGACACCCGGGAAGTACTGAAGGCTGCAGGCGGCTGTTCGCCTTTTCTCAGCAACAGCGGGGGAATTCAGGGCGCGAGCACCTGCGCAGGGCGGGCCCAGTGCTTGTTGGCAATGCCCCGGCCCAAAGGGTCCAGGGGGGAGAAAGCAGCTGAGAACACGGAGCCACGACAGAGGGCAAAATTTAGGATATGAGTTAATTCATTCGTCAGAGATTTGGTGCAAGAGTGGATTTGTTGGAGATAGATATAGATATATAAAAAAAATATAGAGACAGCAGAGAAGCTGGAATCACAGCATAATCTGCTGAGGGCATGTCTTGAGAAGAGTCATAGGGCACTAGACAACAGTGAGAGATGAGAGAAGGAACACAACGAATTGCAGACCGGTCAGATGAGAGAGATTACATATGCACTCACTCGTTTGTGTCACAAAACAGAAGTCAAACTTTCGGCTGTGGCTTCCTTCAGGTTCAGATTTCAGGAGAGCTTCCTCCTGCATTTCATCATTAAGTTAGCTGTGTTATTAGACCGGGGAACACTGCCAAATAATTATAAGATTACACTAAGACTAAATCCCCATATCACGAATAGCACATGCTGGCAAGTAACAAGCTGAAATAAAAAGAATCAGCTCTAGCTGCTCACTGATATCACAAACACACACCCACTAAGCAGCAAATTAATTCACTTCTTCAAAGTGAAGAATTGTAAGGTCCTCTAACAACTCCTCCACTTAATCACTGAAGTTTTCCCCATCTAAGTTTTCCTTACCTACAACTAGCCATGAAATTGGCTTTGTGTCTGCACAGCAAAGATGACAAATACTCCTTCCCAGACAACAGCACAAGTAATCTGAAAGGAGACCCTCCAATATCTCCCATTTTTGTGCTGGTTCCCACCAGAATGGGAATGAGAACTTCTGAAGAGCTGCAGGAAAGCCTGACTTCGTGGGAAATGAGAACCCAGCAGTACTAACCAGCAGTTTAACCGAGCTGAAAAAATAAATTCCAGACTCCACAGATACAGCAGAAGTTTTAAAAAAGCAACACAGAATTACAGCTTAATGAGACTTTGCTCAGGGCACAATACTCGGAATCAGCACAATTCACAGGAAGGCTTAAGTATTCAATGGCCAATTCTAAACTAAGGACCCTGTCTTTTGAGTGGAAGGACTCCAGGCTGTTATGCACCATATTGAAGTAGTTCATTAGTATTGATCAAGTGGGGAAATAAAAAAAAAGGAACTAAAGAAGTGCCATCAGGGTTAACAATTCTACATCCTACGGCTTCAAGCTGTTCCTTGGAGGTCTCCAAGTAACAACAGTGCTTCACCCTGCATAGCTTGTAGATAATGGGATCACACAGCCTAGTGATCGATCAAGGAACATGGTAAAGTAATAATGTAATCACTAACAGTTGGTGATGGTTCCAAAAACCTATAGAAAAAGAACTTCCTAAGAAATAAAATTACAGGGTTGAGCTTCAGTATTTGGCTAAGTGTTAGAATTACTAATAAAGTAATAAATACCCCTGTAAAGCAGCTAAAGGAAATACAGTTGATAGAAAGCATGCTTCATCAAGAACATGTGAACAGTTGCAAATCAAAAGGCATCAGACAAAGGAATCAGGGTGAACGTAAAAGGGGTGTTTTCGTAACATCTTCTCTTAGCTATATTAAGTCCATTAAATTCATCTGTTTGGAGGCATCCCCTGGCCCTCCATTGATTACTTCAGCAACTTACTCTCTTGTCCTCGGTCTTACGAATCCCACTTAAGTTGGATGCCTGAGTCACCTAAGATAGATAGGCTAAGCACCCAAAGGCTAAATCAGTAGCTCCTAAGCTTTTTGGCTCTGTCAGTGGATCCCAATCAGCGTTCAGGTCATCTTACAGACACACTGCCTTATCAGCAAACTATGAAATATCACAAAGCTTTAGAATATGGTTTGCAAATTCCTGAAATAGGCTTTGCTAAGATATTTGATACAGTTTTCCATATCTTACCCTAATTCACATTTTTAGCTCCCCTCTGAGTAAGAAACAGAAATTGATTTTGAAACTGGCTGCCACGGTGAGAGGTTCTGGGGGTGAGTTTTACACGATACTGATGTGAATCAGTGTCTTGTAGAGAGTACAGTGGATCAGGTTTACAAAGACTGTACAACAAAGATCTTTTCATGAAGAAGGGTAAAAGATGATACAATCTCTAGTTAGTAAAAGTTGACTAAAATAAATAGAACAAGATTAAATTAAAAATGCAAAAAAACCTTGTGTTAGAGGGAAGGAATAATCCAATTATCATTGCATGTAATTATGAAACATTAATTCCCCAACATCTGACAGCACTTGAGGAGTAAGTACTGAGGAGCAAGTAAACACTGCTTCAAATGAAGAGCAATATACCTTTTTCTCCTGCCACCTAAATACTCACACTCTAAGAGTACAGAAGAGCTTATCTAAGCTAAGTTGACAGGGAATTTCAAATCTGAAGCTAAAGGACAGGAATCATACTTTTCAGTTCAAAGATGATTTGGATTCCATGTAATACATCAGGTAGGAGTAAAAGTTACAGCAAATCTGGCTACTGTGGCTCTTACGGAATTCTTACAAAGAGTAAAGAAAAAGAGGCAGCTAGAGTGCAATTGACTTCTGCGTATGCTGTAGAGCAATCATTTATTGAAACCATGAGAGATCTTCCCAGGTAGTTACAAGTGGAGAGGGCTACCACGGAAAAGCAACCAGACCCAAGAAATAACCAAGTAAGACAGGAAACGGTGTAAAGCATTCATAAGCTAGTTGAACTGCAGATCTCACAGCTGATAACAGAGCAGGAGCGTGGAAACTGTTCATTCTGAATTTAGTAGATATAGAAACAATAACATTAATATGTCATTGGCAAGCAAGGCCAAAAATGCCTCAATCGCCCTTCAGCAAGTTCCCTTTTCTATTAAACAGGACAGATGATAGTATCACTTCTTCCACACAGGATTTTGTGTAACAAATAATGGCATTAGACACTCCCCACTGGTTTGCGCACAGAAGAGAAGATAGCTCCATTTCATGACTAATTGACTTGATTTCTTCTTATGCATATAGGGCCTAGTTCTCCTATGCACAAGCAGCAAGTTGGTTTAGCAATGAAGACTTTGTCATGGCAGCTAGTTAGAAACGTTCTCCTGTTCCAGAGTAAAAAAAACACCTCATAAAAAAAAGATTACTTTCTGCCATAATACTCCATAGATTATTTTTCACACAAAAGCCAATTTATCAGAAAATAATCAACTATGTTAATACTTAAGTTACAACTTCCATGAAGTGTTCAAGTGCCTCATTGTCCCCTTCTCAACTGCACATGGGTCTTCCTGGTCATACCAGATCTCTCACGAGCCATTACAGTTTTGTCTCTTGTTGTGGGAGTTCGCTATACATTGCATGAGCTATAATCTGACTGAAAACCCAGACCCAAGAATCATTGCCAAGACATGAGAGATTATTTTCATGCAAAGTTTTCTTTATCGGTAAGAGGTTAAATAATAAAAAAAAGATTTCCACTTTCCAACTATTTGGCTCATGCAACTTCTTTCAATTCTATGCTGTATAAACACAGGGTTACAGTAATATATTTCTGATATTCTTTTCCATGCAAAAAAACCAGTTGCCACATATTATGCAAACAGGAGCCTTATCCCAACGCCTGTCACTCTTTGATGTGTTCCACATGTTAAAAGTTTGAGAGCAGCCAAGTATGAAACAGGGAGAACTCTTCAGTCCCTCACATTTTCCAACACGAGCATCACAGGCTCCACAAAGAATGCTGCAAATAAGTCTGACCTTATCCAAGCAGCAGAACAAAAGCCCTCTCCAGGGTGAAGCAGTGATTTTATTTTACTTTTTAAACCGCAGATGGATGTAGCCAGGATTGATCTGACAGCCCACCAACTAACATTGCTGTTAAGACCTCACTGAAAGAATAGGGAAAAGTGGCATAAATAAGGACCATGGGCAAGGCTGGCTTAAGCTTTGCACCGAGGAGGAGGGAAGGGCTTCACAGAGATGGCTGGAGATGGAAGTTGCTTCTACAACACCACTATCAGATGGTGCTTGGGAGGAGAGATCTATTGTGCTGAAGAGCACCGTCACATGCAAAACAAGGAAGATAACTAATATTTTATCAGAAATAACCTCCATTTGGACACAATGAAGGTTCTGTTTGTTTCTACTAAAAATCTCTTTTCTTCTGCTGTGAATAAACTAGATGCTTTCTGAGATACATGACAGTGCTGCAGAATGATCAAAAATTGCTACAGGTTTGGGACCAAACAGAGAAAAATGTGGTAAGCAAAACTTTAATAATACTTCAAAGGAGGCTGAAGTACTTCCTACACCTTGCCCTGACCTAGGACTTTCTTCACTTGGTACCAGTCCTACACCTGATCATAAAAACAGTCCTCTGCCAGTAACAACCTAGAGGGTAGATTGTGACCAGTTTGTAAGGGACAATAAAACAATGTCCAATAAAATAAGCTAAGAAAAGGTGCTGGTTTGTGTAATCTTCTGCACTGTAACTACAGTAGGATTTGTGAGAAGACTCTGGAGGGCCAGGTGTCAGGTAACACAGATGGGGAAGCATTGGGGTGAACACCTATTGAGGTCCCCTTACAGAAGGCCTCATTTTGCTTCTTGCATCAGGCCTCACATTAGGTGTACTGTGTCACTGGCACAAGAGATATTTTGGGTCAATGTGATACTCATCAATAATGGAAGGATGAAGGATAACAAAGTTGGAATCATTTGCCAAGGGAGGGATCAGGAAGTGAGCAGAAGTTGTTCCAAATGAAACGGACCTGTTAACAGGAAGACTCAGCTGGCTCAAGCAACGTCTTTTACACACATATCACAACACATTTAACAACACTAGTATCTTTATCTCTGTTGTACAGACACCAAAACATACATGGGGAGGATGAACACAATCGGGAGGTCACAACATGGTGAATAAAGCCACCTGGTTTTGGTCACCCGTCCTGGCCCAGAGGTAGGAATGAAACCCAGGCCTCCTGAGCTCCACTGCATACCTTTCATCCCCAAGTCACTGCATTGGTTGCAGCACAAAACTCAGCTGAGTTCCGTGAACAAAGGGCATAATTAAACTTGTTCTGGAAATCGGAAAGATATCTAGTAACACTTTGATAAGAAAAAGAAGCCCTTTCTCTGTATGGAGACAGTAACTTAGACCCTGAGGATTCAGTGTGCTTCCTAAGAATACCAGAGTAACCTGAAATGGAGCCAAGATTTCTCCAAATTCCAGTGTAGTATCTTAAACCACGAGACCATCCCTTCACCAACATGCTAAATAACTTGAGCATTTCAGCTGATATGATAAACCCCTAACATTTGCAAAGATATATTGAAGTGAAAAAAAAAAATCAATTCAGATTTTAAAAGCAAGATTTTATATGAATTTCATAAAAATATATGTCAATACAGCTGATTTACTGCAAGCATCTTTAGCGGTTATAGAATTAGCCAGATTTTAAGGCTATTTGCAGCAGGTTTTCAGTAGCAGTTCATACCTCATTTTCCAAGGTGCCGTTTGGTATATAATCAATATTCATAACTTCTGATCCCTTCTAAAACTAAAAAGAGGTTTTCTTGAGCCCTGTTCCTTTCCTCCTTAAAAGTTTAACTTGAAAAGGCTTGAGTCCTTTCAGGTACCACCTATCAAATTCCTTCACTTGGACCAAGGTACCTCTTGGGTGTTACTTTGACAGAATGAGGTTTGTTTAACGATCATAGCATTAAAACCTCATGCTCTGAAGACATGCATTAGCACGCTGGGGAACATGGCGTAAAAACAAGAGGTGAAGCAGAGTTTCTTTCCTTCCTTCCTTTCTTTCAACAAATCACGCGTCAATAAGCAGTTACTTAGACATCTTCTTTATTACTTTGTCAATGGACCATTCTCCCCAATATGATTATTCCTTAAGTCATTCCATACCCAGTCTTGCTCCTGTTAATTCTGAGACATTGCGAAAATCTTTCATTTGTTTCAACGGTACAGGGTAAGACCATCAAAGAACAACTCATCTCTTAAGAACTCCCTAGTCATTTAGAAGTATTGCTGTCTGGCAAATTCAAAGCCATAAATGCACACTGAAAGCAAGGTTCACTTCTCAGGTTTGCCCCCTGGATTATACCGGTATAGAACAAGTGTAAAAAGCCGGCCAGTCAGAGCAACTTTTTATGTCCCCTCACACTGGTGTAAACGCCAACACCAGTTGTAGAGCCTCTGGTGACATGGCCCACCATTAGATTGCTTTCTTGGTTGTACAGGCCACTGTCATCTTTGTTCCCCCCTTTTTATTGTCTTATTTTTCCTACCACTGCTGATTTCTATGAGGTGCTCTTAGACCTTGCTCAGTATTAGTCCTTCAAATTCTTTAGGTTCTGACTCTGGGTCCAACATCATGAAAATGACCTCTGACCTGTTGCTGAATAAGTCAACCAAATGCTCCACTCCCTGAACTCAAGGATTTTGTGTATAAAAAAAGTCTCCCTATTTCTTATTAGACCTTTCCATATTTAATTCTCCCTAACTGGCTGCAAAATACATTTCACTGGTTCTGAGGTACTCACTAAGTACTCAGCAAATCATAGGACCACAGAATAATTCAGGTTGGATGGGACCCCAGCAGATTTCTAGCCCAACCTCCTGCTCAAAGCAGGGTCAGCTATGAGATCAGATCAGGTTTCTCAAGGTTGTATCTAGCTAGGGATTGAAACCTTCCCAGTACAGAGACTGCACAACCTTTCTGAGCAACCTGCTCCAATGCCCAACTGTCCTCATGGGGAGAAAGTTTCTCCTTACGTTCAGCCTCAGCCTCTTGTTTCAACGCGAGTCTGGTGTCTCTCATGCATCACTGTGAAGGGTCTGGCTCCATCTTTTTGATAACGTCCTTCTACACACTGGGGGCTGCTGCTAGTCCCCCCATCCCACTCTGGCAAGCTGCCTCTTCCCCAGGCTGAACAAGCCCAGCTCCCTCAATCCCCTGCTCACAGGGCAAGTACTCCAGCCCTGAGCATCTTGGTGGCCCTCACCTGAACTTGCACTGGAGTGCAAGTTCCAGCACCGGAGATCCAAGAACTGGAGTCTAAAAAGTGCAGAGTAAAGGGGAATAATGACTATCCTTGACGAGCTCGCTACGCTCCTGTTAATACTGCCCATGATTCTGTTAGCATTCTTGGCTGTGAAGGCACAATACTGGTTCATTTCATCTTCCTAACTATCAAGACCACAGGTCCTCTTCACCAAAGCTGCTCCCCAGCAAGCCAGCCCCAGGCTGAATGGGGTGCAAGGGGCTTGGCCTTCCCAGCTGCAGAACTTTGCATTTGTCCTTGTTGAATTTCATAAGGTTCCTTTTGACATATTCCTCCAGCCTATGTCTGGTCCCTATGCCTAGATCCGTACGAATGGCAGCACTACTCTTATTACCCCCAATTTGGTGTCATCTGCAAATCTGATGAGAGTACACTCTGTCCCATGGCATCCTCAAGATCACTGTTAACATGAAGAGCTTTTTTCTTACTAGGTAAATCACCAGATTAAGCATTTTTTTCTTATACATCTGCAGCTGCTCAGGAGTAGTAAAAAGGTATAAAATCTCCACAAAGGAAAGGACATTTTGGGTTGCGTTTTTGCCCCCAACTCAATAAACTGTAATCAGCAACTAACAGTCCCAAGTAAAACCCACACTTTTCAACACCAATGGTTAACAACAACTAGATATGTTTGCCCAAGACTACTTTCTTGGCTTATGACCATGCCTTAGATTTTACTTTCAAATAAAGTTTAAATATCCTTTTCATGTCACTTTTTTCAAGTTCTTTTCCATCATATTTTTCCATATCAAAGCAGTCTGTAAAGTCACTTTAATTCCTGAGAAATTTTCAACAATCACATCACTTTTCCATAGCCGTATCTGGAAACAGTTACAGTACCTTGGCTTAATCTTCACATTAGTTTCCATGCTCCTTTCATGCTCTACTTTTTTTGAGCCACAAATCCACTGTTCTATCCCCTTATTACATTTCAAATAATCGGAGTTTCAGGGACCAACAGCACTGGAAATATCCTCCCGAGTTATTGATTTCACTCATAATATTACCACAGTATACTTTTATAAAATCCATACAAACATTGATCGCGTTTCTTCTTTTCTTTGGTAGTTACTGGATTGAAGTTATTTTCTTTCCTGCAGACTTACTTTCTAACACTCGTACTAATATTTTCCTTATACCTCTTTTGTGTAAAGTAAGAAAGATTGATCTTGATTCTTCTTTTTCATAGAGGTCTATAAAGTTTGACGTTTTGCACATCTGCAATGGAACTAAAGGTTTCCATCTATGTTCATGTTGAAAGGAAAACAACTTTTTCTTCCTTTCAACTTCATTTCACAGTGCCTTAATTCTAAAAAGATGCAATATGATAGTAAAACAGTACTAGAAAAAAACTAAAAAATAGCTTCAATTTTTTTCTGATAGCACTCTGGATGCAGTCAGCTCTGTACACATGGGTGAAGACAGACTATATTCCTATGGACTGCGTTCAACAGATCATGACTTAGAGGAAATGGGCACAATGGCTATGTACTAAAACTCAACACTTACCGAACCAATACAAACGACCTCTCACATATAAGTGTGTATGCGTATTCATGGCTACATAGTAAACAAATATTGGTAGTTTAGTTTGCCACGTTTGCAATCATTCATGTATTATCAGAAAGGAGAGAATAGCAACAGGAATCAATGGAAAATTTGAAACACCACAAGTACTGTATACAAACAGACACTGATTGAAACATGCATTAGTTAACAATACATTATTGTTAAGACTGAGATTTTTATGTGAAACTAAAATCTCTGCTTAATACTAAATGGCTGAATGCCAATTCCCAGTTTTGTATACCACCACTTCGGAGAACAAATTACTGTTTCATATTAAACTTTTTACAGATTAATTACTGCCTGCGATATGAGTAAAAATGCTGTTTAACTCCCAAGTTACATCTGTATTTATATTTATCCAGTTACTCTGCTAAACTGATGTCAGTTCAAAGTGGTCAGCTAAAATACCACTACAGCAAACTGAGTAGGAGTTAATAAGTCAAGCAGATCAACAAAATCAATATCAACTTCTAAAGTAAATAGGAAAATAAAATACAATGATGCTTTTTAATATATTCTTCTAAGACAACACACCAAGTGTTGAAGGTTTGGAGGTGCTGTGGGTATTTGGGGGACAAACGATGATAGAACAAATATTTTTTGGACTAGACAAGGAAAGTATGTGCAAGTGGGAAGCCCCTCATCCAATAAAGGAAAGACTGCAAGAAAGAACGGTTGGTTGTACTCGAGCTACACTTGGGACAGAAATCAGTTTCATTAGCTGGAAATAATAGTTTAGATTGATACTAGGAAAATACCAACTTCAAGGATCATAAAATACTGGAATAGAGAGATGTGAAAATCTCCTCCATTGCAAATTTTCCAGAACAGAGTTAGACAAACATCTGTCAGAAATGAACTTGCTGTATTGATTCTGCTTCAGCCCTAGGGAGGGGCTCAGTTGGGCTTGCTTTCCATCCAGTAAGGACTCTAAGTTTAATTAAAAAAAAAAAAAAAGGGGGAGGGTTGGGGGGGGCAAAAAAGAATATGAACTCAAGGTGAAACACCTCAATGAAAAAAAGTCATTTACATTTTTCCTCATAGGACATTTCTTAACGTTTGGGTTTTTTTTTTTATTTATTTGGAATGAACAGGGTGTGGCCCTTACCCACATACTGACTTCTCTCCTCATTATATGAACCCTTAATAATCTGAAATTTATCTTTTAGAGAGATAGGAAATCATCTACTACATCCTATGAAAGCTAGTATATTCCCCCTGCTCTAAACCTTGCAACTGTCTAGTCATACAATCAACAAAAAGCCCCCAGTGCACAGTCACAATCTATTAACAACAAAGTAAAACATTTTCCCACATTTTAAGTAAGTAAAATATTTCTGATAGTGCATACTTTACCAGTTATGTCATGCTGTTTGAATGACTCACTGTAGATTTGATACTGATTAGGGCAATGTTTCTTCAGCCATTTGCAGACATCCTGCTGGGTCCATAACGCCACAGGCTTGGTCAGCTTCACAGTCCCCGACTAGAAACACAGAATGAAGAACAGAAATGATGTTTAGTCCGCAGGCAAGTTTCAGCAATATTAATCTGTGATGTCCATATACAATATTAAAATAATAAATGCAAGTTAGAAGCTGCTCGGACTGGCAGATACCCAGTAATCACCAGCACATTACACAAGACCCAGCTATTCAAATGTATCATGCAGGAATCACATAGTGAAAGGTTCTTTAGCATTATTTTGCATTACATACATGTTCCTTGCATCACAGAAACATATTGCACCATGTCTTACTTGAATAACAGTTTAAAGAGTGACCAACTCTGACTGCACCCAAAGGGCAATAGTTGCAGTCTTTGAAGCCTTCAAATTCACAAGAGGGATGTAGGATTGTGTCCCAGTTTGGATATAACCATGGAAGACCAGGAGTATCCTCAGGCCAGGCATGTTCCTCAACTACAATTAGAAAAGATCTTGCAACAAAGCCCTTTAGTGCAAACAAGCTTAAAGACTAGTTCTGTCTGGGAAAAGGCAGTAGAGCTGGTGATAAAGGTTCATGCTGAGCATTTCAGCTGATATTGTTCCTAGTTAGAGTGATGTTTACAAGCAGTTTTAGTTTTTCTTCTTCCTTTTTACCTTTAAGCCTCCTATAATCACTGTTATGTGAAATAAGTAGGACTCCTATTAAAACAGTCGCTTCTTTATAAATAAATAAAAATAAAAGACCACTGTTCAATACTTTCCTGAAAAATCAGTTTTATAATAGGTTATCTGAACAAACAGATTAAGTTTATAAATAAAACATTAATAAATTAAGTCAATTGCATTATCATATGTATAAAGTCACATTTCATTTAATCAAACAATTCACCTTTGCACATACACCTTTTTTAAACCATATAAAAATGCTGAGTTCTAGACGACCTGCAGGGATTTAAAGCTTCTTGTCAAAGGCGGCAAAACAACAACAACAAAAAAAAATTCAGAGTGATTTCATCTGTTTTTTTGCAACACAGTCTGCCCAGGAGACTAAGAAAATCTAAAATAGATGGGCGGTTATTACCAAGAATGAATGTTTCACATTGGACATTGCTGATATAAGTGGATGTGAACACCAGTGTATCCATTTACTTCATGATTTTGTCAAAGAACTGAGCCTAGGAAATAAAATCAAAGTATCTTTGTTCCCATGCTGTGCATGCAGAATACCTGTCCTCCAGCTCCTTGGTGGTGTAGAAGGTTCAAGAGAAATTTTTCTGCACAAATTTGAGGTGAAGGGGAATGTCATCTCAACCATTCTTCTCCATTAGGACTCATGGTGGATTCCCTCAATATTGCCAGCCAGGGTTTATCCCAGCATTTACACAGATGTACTTTGTCAGACAGACAAAGTTGCTTTGAAATTTTTCATTACTAGAAGTGCAGAGGACGAAAGCAGTTTTAAGCTAGTGCTTTGCACGTCCTATTAAGTCCATAAAGTACATCATGCAAAGATATGAAGTTAGGGACAGGGAATATGGCAGAGCTAAAATTCCAACAGGCAAACATGTTTTGAATTTCTCATGTCCAATTTTCCCTATCTCTTTTTCATTGCCTGGGTAGAAGTTAAATAAACAGCAGGAAAATTATAGTTGAATATATAATACAATGCACATACCTTAGCTCAGCCTTTTTTGTTTTGAACAAAAATACACTCACCAGAAACATGAATCCTGTTTCAAACACACAAATAGGTATCATCCACATTTAGAGGTATCACAGTAATGCACAAAATCACCCTAAATAATTGAGTCTCATCTTTAGCTGCCACCCACCACCAACATGCAGCAGGCAGAAGCCTGACTGACAGACTTGGCGTCCATAAAAAAAGAAACTTCCAGAGGTGTTGATGGTGCACTATAACCAGGGCAGCGCTTGCTCTACCACTATCCTTTCTGAGAAGCATGTCAGTCTTCTGCACATACAGAATCCCGCTCTGGACACTCCATAGGTCTGGAGAAGGGCCAAGCTCTGTAGGGAGAGCAAGTGCCCTGTAAACGTTCCTCATGCAACTGGGAAGATCAAAGGCTCCTCTTTGAAATTCTCTAGCCTACTTGTTACTGCTATTTGAGACAAAGAAGAAACTGAATTTCAATGAAGAGCCCAATATTATAGTATCAGTTAGCTGATTTTTATTACACGCATATATAAATGCATGTCCTTCACAAATACATCAAAGGAAAAAAAAAGTAAAAATAGCCATATAACACAAGCAGTCTCTCTGATTCCATAAAAATCCCTGAATAACAGGGTCAAGACTTCAATGTGTATCTTTATATGAGTTACTGCTTAAATTAAAGATATTTCTTGAATATTGGAATTTTTGAAGACTGGAGAAAGTCTGTCAGCCCTTGAAAAATAAATTGTTAATGTCTTTTCTGGTACATCACAAAAATACTTAAATTACAAATATTTGTATACAAATATATATGGCTAGCTATAGATTTACAAGCTATTTATTCCCAGCTGAAAGCACGCAGGTAGTGCCAATGTTTGTTTTAACTAAGAGGTTGCTCTTTTCAGCATCAGCAACTATTTTCCTCTTCAAAGGTTTAAGCACCATCATTTCAAATATCTGAAGAACAAGTTTATCAGCAATTACAGTACAAATTTAACATTTCCCTCTGTACCTGTAGAACTGAAAGACAGTTTCAAATGTAGCTATTATGCTGTACAATATACAGATCACTGCACAGCAAACATACATTCTGATTTTTTACTATCCAATGTTCAGAGTTATGAGTGAAACATGTTTGACTTAAACTTATAACTGCAGTCCAAAGAGGACATTTTTACATTAACACCATCAAGCGTTATGTTTAATTTTCTAATTCATAAGGACTTGATGAGTTAGAGAATACAGGATTTTTAAAGCAATGGTTATAAAAAGTATATTGTTGTCAATTTCATTTTTGGAACATCATAGCCAAAATATTTTCCAACCAGATGCTCTAAATGAAAGGCTATTAAAAAATATGCTTTCCTCCCACAAAATTCATTTGTTAGTTTCTTCCCTGCTCTAAAGCTAGATCTTATACTAAAAAAATTCCCAGTAAACCATTACCCTTACCATACCTATCAAATAAGTCCCCTGCCACTAACTATATATAAACTACTTAGGTGGAAAACAGATTATGTTTTACTTTATTTCTGTTTATCAGCTCAGTCAAACAGTAGGCCATATTGATTAAAATAAAATAACATATTAAAAAAAAAAAAAAAATCTTTGGTCTGGCCTTTCCTTTCATTTTCCTGACATAAACTCATGCTAAGATCACCCTTTGCTGGCAACACTTAGCTTTAATCCTGCCAAATGCTATGCCAACTCACGTGCCAGATACAGATCTAATGAGAATAAGTCTTCAGTATTCTGATCTTTTCTTGTATATTTGAAGGAAAACCTGTTTCTTCAGGATTTTGTGTCAAACTCTTCCTCCTAAATTGCTAACTCCAGTTTTTGCTATGTGTATCTCAAACTATAAAAATTACTCTCAAGAAGGAAAAAAAAAAAATAGTGTATTGAATACATGACACAATTTCATGCTCTCTTTGTTCCATGGTGCAAAGACAGTACTTAAAATCACCAACTCAAGAATAAATAAACAAATCAAACTTACAGCCTGCACACTACTGAGAGTGTATTTCAGTGTTCAGAATAGCATTAGCAACCAAGCCCTGCTCTTCCTAAGCAATGACGTACAAGTTCTCTCTTCAGCCTTCCAGGTGCAGTTTACCAAGCCTGCCAATTTTGAAGGTCAATTTATTCACCAGAATTTCTTTGTCTTTATTTATTGTATTTTACTCCAGAAAAGAAAGAAAGGCTTCTATATTTTTGAGTGACAGAGGATTCAATCTCATTATTAAAACTACTTTACATACTATAAGCTAAGTTATTTAAAAGAGCTTCTCCAACCCAAACATTTTGTGCATTTACAAATCTACTCAGATTACAAAATCCAGTAGTTGTGAGATCAGGGTCCTCAGTCAAACAGGGCTGCAGGTCTGCTCGAAGAAGGCTGCCTGATACCATTTGTAACATCCAATTTGCCAATATACTGATCCTGATATATAAGCAAAGTCAATGCATATTTACATTCAAATTTATCCAAAGTCAGACCCTACAGTTTCTGCCTAAAAAAACACTTGTATGAAACAGAGATGGATAAAAGAAGCACTGTTCGAAGCATTAAGGCAGATTCTGCTCCAACATACATCACAAGAGACTCTGCTCTGGAGTTTACAGTCTAACTAGAAAAAGACAAAGCAGGACCAATTTCGTTACAGCTGTGTTGGTCAAAGGACATAAGCAAGGCAAGGCTGCAAGGAGAAGCACCATCATTTATTAGACCAGTAGTGTGGAGCTCTGCCAGCTGTGTTTCAGACACAAAGAAATCTTCACATGGAGTAGACGTGGAGTACAACTGCTCAATGTTGAACCATTATGTTAACCCAGTTAGGCAGTTTGAGACAAAAGGGGGCTGATAGCTGTGAGGGGAGGTACTGGAAGAGCAAAGGAAAAAAGTAATAAGGTCACGGCCACCTAGTAGGGACGGAGAGAGTGAGATGGGTGGCTGTCACCCCTAGAATAATGCAGAGTCATTTGGGGCAGGAAACACTAAAACATGTCAGAAAACCATTGATGTGTCTGTGATCACAGAGAGAGACTGCGGGGAAAGAAATGGGATCACTTCATGCATGAAGTTGAGAAGGAAATATTTGTTTAATTAAAACATTATGTCTTCTGCAAGCAAACTATAAAGGGCCAATGATATATTTAAAAATTAGAAAAATAAAATTTTTTGTGTATCTGATATAGATACATATAGCAGAGAACTTAAACTACACAGCTCCAAAAGCTATCTAAGTTACTGTCAAATCTTTCAGGCTGCTCCAGAAGCAAGATTAACAGCATCATCTTCATCATTTATGACAAAAAGCAGCAGGAGCTGCAATGCCCAGTAAGAATTTCAAAAGCATGAATTTTTTTTTTTTTTTAAACATGCTTAGGTTGTATTTCTAAAATTGAGAAAATAAGAATCTTTTTTACATATTCTAAATTACTTCTCCAACATTAAACTGCCTATACAGAATTCAGAATCAATAACTAACGTAAAAGCCAGTTACAGTTCTGGAAAGAACAGAAGAAATGAACCAGGATTGTGAATGTGTTTTTATATGATATCTTAAAATATTGAAGAATCTGGAAAGGACACCTTTTGGTTTAGAAATACACTTTCTCAGATAGTCATACTAACAGATTTTTCCAGCAAAGACTAAAGAAAATTACAGTAATAAGCAGACACCCCATAAAACCACTGAAACCTCCGTTGTGTTGGGTTCCCTGTGTTACTGAGAATTTTAATAGTAAGAAGAGATGAAAATGACAAACCAAAGGAAATACGTTTATTTAAAAAAAAAAACAAAACCCAAAACAGGAAGATACTGTAAGACACCTTCCCTTTTATGTTGATAAAATATTGAGTGTTTAAAACTTTAATTGGATCAGAAATTCAAACAGTCACATTCTAATTTATTACTTAAGTCACTGTGAAGAACAAAGAAAATCAGTATGGCAAATAAAATATATTTCAAAAAGAAAATCATTGCAATTTAGTTTAAAGCACACTTTAAAGGCCAACTTTGCACGAACTTTGGTTTAGCCAAGGCATAAACCCTAATGCCACCCAGGAAGGATTAAAAGAGACACTACAGCAGCTATCATGCAAGTCATGACTGATCAAAAACACAATGTCCACTTTGAATGAGAACTATAGAGACATGGGAGACCCACCAAGACTCCCAAATTGTGCTGGAAGGGTGGTCAGCTAGCGCCTTGCATTCCCTGAGTTGCAAGCTTGTGTCTCACATTTGCAGCCCCAAACTTACTTGCTCCACATGGCAAGATGCAAAATGCAACTGGTTGGCCTAATCTATGACCCTCTGAGCATGGCAGAGTCATATAATGACGCCATGAGCAAGACTTGGAGGCTGTGCAGCTCCCAGGGCGCTCACATCTATTAACACAGCCAGATGCTCAAAGCATGCTGCCGGAAGCGGCACCCAGCCCACATCTCAGCCCTTCCCCCATCACTCCCATGCAGGTTTTCCTACACGTAGTCCCTTCTTCCCTGGTCTGGTCCGTTGGCACATGGTCCCACCATGCTGCCTGACATCAGGATCCCGCAAAAGACAAGATCAGTTACAAGTACCTGCAAGAGCGAGTTATTTCCCACCACTGGTCAGCAGAAGGATCGGAGTAGAGCTACAATACCTTCTCGTTCACCTAAATCCACATTCTCAGAATATATTGGGTTTTTAAGAGAAGCAACTCAGTGCAGCCAGCTCGCTGTGTCTCACAGAAGCCAAATGAAGTCCAGACAAGGTACCCAAGGCCCCAGAAGAACCACATCCTCACTGACTCTAAGCTAGTTCAAACACACCTGAAGTCTAAGGAGAGACACAAACCAGACCCGCAGAGATCATTGCCCCCTCGATCCAGCCACTGAACAGATGGGGATGGTCCTCTGACATTGTGGGGGAGAAAGGAGAGAACACAGTTGAAGAGGGAAATGAGAACACCTGAGCAGCACCAGCTCAGGGCTCTGAGCAAAAGGTGAACAGGGCCAGGTCAATGCTCTCCAGGAAGGACCAGGTAGGGGAAAGAATGGAGACTGGCAGGGAAGCCGTGGAAGGTGTGGGAGAAGTGGAAAAGGTAAAGTAGATTTGCTATTCCTACCTTCCCACTTTCTGGAGGAAAAGGAGAAGAACAAATGCCACTTCTACAATTAGCAGTGGTCCACAGCCTCCCATCTCTCTCACTTACAGAGTCTCTTCACATTTTCACAACCCCAGGGGCCAAGTCAGCCCTGGCTTCTTTGTGTTGCCTCCAGCGGACTGCGGTAAATTGCTGTCCCTACCAAGGGACTGCTCTGGCAGTGCTTAAAGCCAGCTCTGCACAAGCAGAAACTTCTACCCCAGGGTCCCAAATCAGTGTAGCACCACCACTTGTTCAAAGATTGATGAACAAAGAGGGAGGTTTTATCTGGCTTTCAAGCAACACCAGGATTGACCCAATCCAGTACCTTCTGTACCGGTGCCACAAGCTTAGATGTACTACAAACAGACTGCAAAGCGGGGAAAAGGAAACAAATTATGAAAAATAATGAGATTTATCTGGAAAGTAAGAAGTTGTTAGAGGAAGTTAACTCCCTCTTAAGGCTGTCGCAAGTGTAACCATCAACAGGAAAGTACAAAGTTGTCCAAAAAAAAAAATCACTGAGCATTATTCTGATTGGGATAAAGACAGTATTAAACAACAAGTGAGGATAAATAAGGTGACACATTTTCCGTGAGAGTACTCTCTTTCAAAGAGATATCGCACTCTGAAAGCAAGAATTATGACTGGCAGATGCCAGTGTTGAGATAAATGGCAGTGGCACTATCAGCAAACTTGAAGAACTGAAGTGTCAGGACGAGAAAGGAGAAGACAGAGCACTCCTCAGCATTGTCAAGAAGCTTGCCTGACATCATTCTGATGGCTATGAAAAATCCTGAAAGCCACTACTGGGACAGACAAGCCAACAATGCTTAAAATAAAATCACAAGTAGGAGCAGGAGCACAATCAATTTTAGGTTTTGACAGCCAAATCCAAATCAAAGAGTGTAATGTTTTAAAATTCACTTCATCTAAAAACACTGCATTTTTAATCTTGCCAAACTAAAGATCCATTTCACCCAGTGCAGAAGATTCCTTCCAGTCCAAAAATTAAATATTTGCTTTTGGATATTTGCAGAGAAAACGCAGAGAGGGAGAGTTGCTCTGTCAAGGTGAGGGTTCCTACTTCACAAGATAGGCCGATTGTTTGATACTTCCTCATTGATGTGGCTTTGATTCCCCTTCTCTACCTGAGAAAATTCAAACCTATCCAAGTCTGGCTCTAACCATCACTATATTATATCACAGATTACAGTCTTCAGAAGTAAAGACAAATCCTCCTGCTTTTACAAACAGAAACCTACTCTGTATCCTGCATAGATCTGGAGAACGGACAATTTCTGTTCACACAGCAGGTGCCCTACTAGCATGCCTTGTGCAGCTATGAAGATAAAAGGTTCCTCCTTGAACTTCTCTAGTGTGCTTGTTACCACTATTGAGTCAAAGAAGAAACAGAATTAATTTCAATTAACAGCCCTGTATTAACAGCAACTTACAACAAGTAATTAACTAAACTTTATTACAAGCACATGTTCTTTATTGCACTTAACCATCCACTACAGCCAGAATAAAAATTCGAGACATTCACCCTCGACATGGCACACATTACTTGCAGGTTAGCTCATCTTTTATCCTGTCTTAAGGACTAAGTACTACACCCGCTGCAAAGAAGATTTATGGCATGAGTCTTCATCACAGAATAACTCTGTTCAGACTGGTACTAGGCACTGGAGAGTGCCCCATCTTGGTGAAAGCTGTAAGTTTAAATCCATGCAGGTACATGTAGGAAAGCAAACAGGAACATCTAATAACTAAGACAGTGATGAAATGTTGCTCCCCCTTTTCTAACAGTTTGTCCTGAACTCAGAAATACCGTCAGAGCAACTGAAATTCCACTTTTGAGGAAGTTCAGTATTTGTCAAAAATATTTTCTCGAGGTCTAGATTAAAACAAAAATTAAAAAAAAAAACCACCACCCAAAACCTACCTATACTACAAAACTGACAATTACAAAGGAGTCTCCATTCCCACTTTTTCTTTTTTTAAACCAATCCTGGCACCTCTGCAAGTTGCATCTCAGGCAGTTGAACTAAACCAAGACTGCTTACCAGGAATTCCATTAAAACAAACACAAACCAGGCATGTAAGTAGGTCCATTGATTTTCGTGGAATTTCTCACATACTTATTTAAAGATGGCCATATAGAAGAATTTAGCTAAAATACAGCCTGTAGCAGCAACAAAATCCACTGGCCAAACTAGGCTGGAAAAATGTTTAATTTGCATGAAAATATCAATAATACACTGAAATCTTGTTGCTCTTTAATTACAGAACAATAAACAGCAAAAGACGAGAGCTAAAAATGTAAAGATCTGAAGGACAGCACGAAGTTTTGATTTCATACTTGCTAATTCAATAATAAGAGTTAAAGGAAGTTGGTCAGCCTGTATTTGTGTTGTGGATCATGAGAATGCTTCTGACTCATAAGCACATATATTTGGTGACGCCTTATCTGCAATTCTTCAGTCAATTGGATTCTTTCAAAACCAGCTCAGTTATCAATAGTTAGAAATAAGAATCACAAAACAAGCTGCCTTGAAATGAGAACTAGACTGTTTTAAATGTACCTGTTTCATATTCACATTATGCATAGTAAGATGGATATGAATTGAAATGTGTCAATTAAAAATTATGATGTGTAGCTTAATGGTAGAATTTTCTAAGGCTTATAAAAATTAGTTTTCTTTACTAGGAATTCTACTATAATACAAACAGGTCTTTATTTAATGGGAAAAAAAACCCCAGAGGTTGTACAGAGCAGTATTCTGGTCTTTCCAGAGATTTCAGGTAACACTGATAACAAAACATAAATGTATATCTAAAATCCCAAGTCTCTCCTTACAAATTAAATTAAAAAAAAAATCTTCCCTATGTTTCTAAATGTTCAGGATATTCTAATAAAAAGGTTATTCAAATACAGGCTAAGCCTAATCTCAGAAACATGTACCTAACAGTGTCAGTGGGGGCTATGTGCTTTTTGGTGACAAACTTTTTAAAGAAAAACACATCTATGGCATAATATTGCTTTTGCCAACGCAGTGTACCTTTCTCTGCAGGAGTTGTCATTAATGATACTGGCGGAATTTTTTTATTCTTGGGATTTACTGGTGGAGTTACCCCGACATAATAAATCTGTCCAGCACAGACCACACCTCGATCCTTCCATTTCTAATTACAGTGTTCTGTTGAGAAGTTGCTCGACATGTCACAACCTAGGATTTGAGAAGTAGCTGTATATTTTTTTTAATAGCTGTTATATGTCAGAGGTGAAGGGTACAGTCAATTTTTTGATCTTAAACACACAGACAGTGAAGCATTTCTATATGAGAAGAGCTATAAAAGAAACTGTTACTTCAGCATTAGCAGGTAGTGAGGTTAATTCCACCATTAGCTCAACAACAGTACATTTGTACATGGAGAATATCTAACAACCTGAGAAGATCTTAATCCCTATTAAATAATGACTGGTTGCTTTCTTACAAGGTTTACTCCTTCCGAGTGAATCACATTTTTGGCACCTTTGTTTCCAGCAGATGTGCCAATTAAGAGGCTTGTACTGTAAGAAGTAGTATAACCTTTCCATGCCAACTTTCAGTCTTTATGGATAGGCTCATTCATATGCAGAAGGCAAGTGCAGCAGCCAAGGCATTTTATACCCTAACAGCAATCAAAGTTTTCTAGATATCTTTGCCAGTTGACTCTTAACTATGTTCTCTTGAGCCAAATACATTTTGAGGAGAACAACTTTATAGGCCAGACGTGTACATGAGTATGAATAAGAAGAGGTCTCTAAGCCTCAGCTGACAGGTCAACCTCTTGCTTCCCAATACGACATTGCTTCCACTTCCAACAAAGGCAGGAGAAAAAAGGCAAATGTTGATAGAAGAAGCAGATTAGCCCAGCCATCTGATTCATGCAATAGCATTGCAATGCCTGTGTAGAAGGTCATAAAGGATTTCTCAACTTAAAAAAATACCTAGAAGGCAGATAGAGTACTAATTTTTCAAAACAAGCAGGGCACTTCTGACGTCAATGTAATTTCTTGCTAATTACTTTTGAGAAACTAGTCTTCTCTCCCTAATAAGGGAATTCCTGTATTCTCTTATCATTCCAATGAAGTCCTATATTCATAAAAAGAGCTTAAGCACTACAATGCCCTTTTATCCTCTTTATTAGAGAAAGCAAAAAGCCTCAAACAGATTCATGAAGGGCAGCCCCTCCTGGCTAGGAAGCAGCCTAAGTTTGCCAACAAGAAGATACACAAAAAGCCACAGAGCACAAGTCCCATATTCACCTCAAGGCCAGCCAAGGCCAAAGGGAGACATCTCTTCTCACTCACAGGAAGCATCTCTTCTTGTAATGCAGCAAATAAACTCAAAGGCAAAAGAAAGGTCAGAAGCTTGTCCTTATTTTAAAAGGAAACAGAAGGATGTGGCAGCAACACCATCTCTGCTCAAAAACCTGAATATTTGGAGCTATAAAGCCCACATATATGGGACTCGGCAGACCAGATTCAAGGGGGAGATGGGGCGAAGGAAGGCAGAGGTTAATGTTGTTGCCATGCTCTGAGCATATCTCTTAGATCAGGCCATTCATGGGAAAATGGGACTTTCCCGGGAACATCCCAGCAGGCACAACAAAGAGGCTAAGCAGGGGAGGAATGCCAATCAAGTGAAGATTTGCATCTTCAGTTCCAGGTACCATTTGTAAATGCAGTCCAAAATGTCCCAGCGACATCTTCCTGGGGAAGGCAGCTGTGAGATGTCCCTAGAAATGTGGAGTTGAGATTTTCAACAAAAATATTATGCCCACCTGACCTCAATACAAGGAACTTGGATCGTAAGGAGATGAATGTGAAAGAAGCACTGAGAGAAGGTAAATTAAGCATCGTGAGGAACGATATTCATCTGCTGTAATGTGTTGAGTACATAGAGTATACATCCTTTCTGGACAGAGATCTGTGAAAGGATATCTAAATCAATGTGCTGGGAAGACAAACTGGCCCTGAATAAGAACTAAAAATATTTTAATTACATTTCTGAAACTGAGTTCCTTTCAGATCCAAGATCATCCAAGAAATGATCTTTCTTGGATCATTTGCCTGTAGTTTAAGATTACATGAAAAATTTACGCTAATCCTTCAGTTTCTGTTTGCAGAAAGACCAGTTGTGTCAGGCAGTGAACAGCAGGCAGTTCTCAAGATTCACTCCAGGGGCAAACTAACCTCACAAGCCAAAATTTAACTCCTGGTTAAGCAGCTGATGTTCTATACACAGACCACTGCATAAAGGCACATGTAACATTAAGCATCTCAAATTCCCCATTAGGTCTGGCATGCTGTTCTGCTGCCCAGATCAGGGCTTTCGTCTCAACAGCAGCCTTTGGCAAGTGATATTTTTACACAATTAACACATTTAACTTTTTTCCTTCAGAGCTGGCATATTTTCTGAATAATAAAAAATGCAGGCAGGTCCAATAATACTTCAATCGCATTAATACAGAAATCTTCATTTTTATGCAGCTTTTTATATCCATCCAACTACCGTTGAATAAATGACTCCAGGTAAAACTCACAATTGCATTGATTCATTTAAGTTCTTTCTAAGAAGCATTACATTTAAAAATAAACTAATTCCTATCTATCCAGAAACAGCAGGTAAAACTGCAAAGTTAATACGCAAAAGAAAACTTTAGAACCGCAAATGACTTGCCAAATCTGCTTTGCAGTTTTATTTTAGACCAGTTATTGCAGTGTCTTACAGGTCAGTTGCCAAACTGAATTAGTCTGCTATATATTCTCCGATCCACAATGTTTGTTCAAGGTTTTTATGCTGGAAGCTTCTGAATTTGCTCAAGTTCAAAACAATACACGTTCATAAGCAAAAGAAGTTGTTGAAAAAATTCAACGATGGAGAATGTTTCAAAGGAACCTAGTCAAAACGGTTTGGGTTTTTTTTTTTTGGCAGTCCTTCAAAAGCCTCCGTTTTCTAATCTCCCAGACATCAGAATTCAGAGAAATGAACTGTTAAGGAATGTTACCAGATCTTTTACACGAAAACACAGCCAAACACAGGCAGCATGAGTAAATAGCTGATATACAGAGCACCATCTACTGACAGGCAGCATTTTGACAGACCCAGACAGTTTTGCAAGGCACTGCATGGGGCTTCCAGATAATCTAGCTTTTAAGGAATTCAGCTTTCTCTTGGAGATGTGTAGTACTTTTCACATTTTCTTTCTCACCTGCCCTGTCCCTTCTATGCCATCTACGCTGTTCTGCTCGCAGCTCACGAAACAGCCCACTTGCTCCAAGACGCAGCAACACAGTTCTAGCAGTCAGGCCCCCCCATCTTCCCATTTCTCTCCCATTTCACTTTTTCATTGAAGCTTCCCACATGGAGCTGCTCACCCCTTGTATATAGCTGCTATACCACCATTTTACAATTATAAATTAACATTTTATTACCAGCTGCTTATGAGGACATGTTTCCAAAACCCCCTTAGTCAACAAGGATTTTCCAATGAAGTCGAACACTTTTGAACTGTCCCTAGATGAGATGCAATCACCTCATGATTACTGAAAGCTTCAAGGTTTACTTCATGAGATGAAATATCTTTCTATGTTCTCATGGAAGAGATTACAGGGAGGTGGAGGTTTCTTCCTCACTTTTATCCTACTCCTGTTTTACTTCTTTGAAATAACACACTGAGTACTGTAACTTTTTATTATTTTACTACAAAAAAATGATTAGCCGATGCACATAAGAAAAGGCTGTTTCCTGACAGACAAGAAAATATTATCAATATCCACAAATGGTTCTGATGCTATTCTCTTGGCTAGTATAATCAGATATAACCTTTAGGAATGCTATTAAACATCTTGATTACTTCTAAACCCAGGCATAATACACAGTAGAAATGCATTGAACTATTATGGCACATTGTTTGAAAGTACTTGCTAGCACTATCGCAATTACTTACCGTCTAAGATTTGTGTTGCAACACAGTAAGAGCTGGATTTTTTTTTTATATATGTTTGGAGAGAATAAAAATAGTAAATTAGAATAACTTTTCTAACAAATTGGTCGAAATTCACTGGTCCTAAAGGCATTCACTAACAAACATAAGAAACACTTGTGATAATTAATCTCAAAAGTGAAAGTAGAAAAGAAATGTTCACGTATGGTTTTTGCTTTGTGTTGCTTCACTGATTAAAACATCAATAACACATCTAAAGCTCATCACTTACATTTTTCTATTTCATGCAGATTCCAAAGGTCAATGAAGTTCAATTTACTGTTTTTATACAATAATCCTTGTCAATCTATTTAGAACAGGATTAAAAGAGAAACAACCAGTAAGAGCTTTGCTAAGGGAGAGGCTGTAGTCAATCTATTTATACATGTGGCAGATTAATACCCATTAATAAAACTATGAGAGGAACTTTCTAACAGGTAGGAAAGTTTCAAGTTCTACCTTGTTTTACAGCCCTACTTGCTTGTGTCAGCACAGAAGTTTTATTCTTCTAGTGTATTTGTATGCAGCAGCAACAATTTTCTGGTTTTATCTCTTCCTCAATTCTAAGATTTATAAATACAGTGGGATATTCAGACTCATCTTAGAAATTATTCTTCCTTTACACTATATTTCATCCTCTGCAGTCAAATTCCCTTTTGCTGCACATATTCTACTACTTTGCCCGACCTCCATCATCTACCTACTATCCCTGCAGCCTATGCCTTCCTCGGCTTTTTCTTTTGATCCTTTGAGCTCAATCATATATCCCAGGCTACAAAATGGATAATTTCACTGCTCCCCATTCTATTGTTCATGTACTTATAGCACTGGACGCAGAGGGCTGCTACATTTCTCTGAACAAAAAAATGTTTGCAATCTCCTGTTTCACTGTAAGATCACCCAATTCTCATCTCTTACACATTAGGACAAACTGAAGCATTTGGTAAAGCTGGTGAAGTGTAAAATCAAAACACATTTGCTTATTAAGGTTACTACTCTTTTAGATTGATATCTCCTGTTCCTTCTCCTAATCTGATTCAGTCTCCCCTTAGCTCTACTTAGACTGCACTTCCCCAGACTTCTCTCTCAGCAGCAAAAGCAGCAAAGCAATACCCTCCCTAACTACTGCTAGCATGGCAAGGTGATTAAAATAAGCCAAATTAACAGGGAAACACTGCCAAAGGGGACAGTTCTTACTGGTTGCCTTACTGGTTGCTCTTGACCAATTAGTACAGAGTATTCTATCACTAATAAAAGCCAGAGTGATATAATTCAGGTAGATGATAAATTGATCAACTCACTGAAGTCAAAGAACTGAGCAGTCAACTCAACAGAATGAGAGAAAATAGGGGTTGGGGACTGAAACGTGCTGCAGGAAATACACCATTAAATGCGGTGCTCCATCATCAGCTCAGTTCGGCTAGGACACACTTGCACTTCCACTCCATCCTGCCCTGTCTCCAACCTGGTAGAAGTGTTTGTAAGATCCTGAAGGGAACCAGGTTAGTCAAAAAAAAAAAAAAAAAAAAAAAAAGGGTGTAGGGGAACAACAACCCACAAACCCAGAATACAAACCTCACCATGGGAGAGGGGTATGGGAGGAGGAACATGAGGAACATGCAGAAAAGAGTTAAGTAAGAATTTCATCAACAATGACCAGGTTTTATTTGCCATCGTTGTGCCATGTATGCAGGAGCTAATTAAATTTTCAAGTTCCGTTTCATCTGCTCAGTTTATTTTGTGTTTTTAGAATCACTTGCAATTTGCATAAAATATTTTAGAGCACAACAATAGGATGCACTCTGGTGTGGGTTTTTTCCCCCCAAATGTCAGGCCTGTTCACGTAACCTGACTACATTCTATAGTATTCTTTTTGGCATCAAAAGCTAAGTCAACTTCCTTTCCAATCATTCTTCTTTTTGGCTTATAGCAGCATTTTTGTGTCCTTTGGAACCTGGGAACCAGGGGAGAAAGAGTCGGGGGGGGAGGGCAGGGAGAGTAATATCTTACAATGTTTTCCTCCCAGCAAAAGTCAGAAGGGGCAATATGTACTAATGGACACATACAACTAATTAATTTCATCCAAATTTGAGAGTTTAATCAACATGCTGAACACTTACCTGATCTGAGCATTTCATTTGGCACTGTTCTTTATTTTTTTCTCCCCTTCAAAAATACTGTTTAAAAATGAAACCCTTCCAATACTAAATTATTTCAACAGAGAGTAAGGGAACATGAAACAACAGCTATGGAAAACAAAGCTGATAATTATTCAGGCAAAAAAACTTTTCCAAAATAATCTGCTACCAGTTACTATGGACAATTAACTATAGTTTGCAAGCCATAAAGTAGCCTTCCCTACAGAAAAAGAAAACAGTAGTGACAGTTTAATAAGCATGAACCTTAACAAGCACTTCAGATTCTTCTTCTACAGTCAACAATAAAGGTTTCAGGAAAGCTTAGTACATGGAGTAACACTCTCAGTTTTCCTCATCAACTTCACAAATCACCATCTAATGCTGAAATGTTGACAATTAAGCTATTTGTTCTTTAGGACAAACCTGAAAAAAAGCAAAAATTCTGCATCACCAAAAGAGAAGTAAGTTTGAGACAGTCTTATATCTGAAGGAGAACAATTGTGATAGTCTTTATCTCCAGAAAAAGTTTTTCTATTTAATCAGCAAGGATATTGATTGTTTAAAAATATACCTTCAAACCTATACACAAGCTTTATTTAGATAAAAGACTGTATTATCAGCATAGGTATGCTGAAGTTCAGTCACATCTACCTTTTCATAATGAAAACACATTCACAAAATCCTTCACAATCTAAAGTGCACTGCTAAGATTGAAAGCAATCAGCCTTGAATGAAAGATGAATTAATAGCAGTTCTAAAACCATTAGATACAGACTCTATTGTCATGCTTTTGTTTAAAGCAAGGAAAAAAAGGCAAAAAAAGTAGAGGGTGTCTAGGTCAGCAAAGTCATCAGTAGTTGATGGATGCACTTACAGACATTAGAGAAAAAAGGAAAATAGGCAGAACATAATATCCACTTATGAGATTCTCTGTTAAGGATAGAAAAAAGGCCTCAAGATATGCAGTAACTCTACCTTGTTCAGAGCTGAAGGTTTTCTATTTTTAGATATGCACGTCAAGGACACATTTAACCCTAGAAGTGCAGCTTGATGCATCATCACAATATTCATTCCTAGACACTGGTAAAATTAGAAATATTCATTCTACCAAGTACATCTTCTGAGAACAGCCCCTACCAGTAATAACTATCATCTCTAGGTGAGGAACTAGGAGGTAAGGGAGATGGAAGAATTGATGCTCCAGATCATATTAATGACTGCTAGCAGTTGTGTGGCAACCTCCAGGTAGACAGTAAATGCAATGTTTATGCTGTAAAAAATGAGCAATTTAACAGCTTCCTATAACCCAAAACTTGGCCTCTCCCCAACAGCCCAGGCTGCACACTCTAGCTACTTCTACTGTTGCAGTTCTTGATGTTGCAAGGAGAAGGGTCACATCTGTGAGCTGCTGTGGGACATAAGATGGGCATGGCTGCTTCCTGAAACCCATACTGAGCTTCTCCCTGCACACTCACAGTCAGACTTGTTGGAAGCCCTAAGCAGATTCTGCTGGTTATTCAATCTGAATCAGGCATAGGTGGGCTTTAGTAGCACTGCACCACAGGGATCAGGATCAGCATCTCCCATTTCAGGCAACAGTTTGCAAAGCAAGATTGAATACTACATCAGTCTTAACTGGTCATAGCTAACTCATTGACTATAGTGAACTCTTTGCTCTCCATAGCAGGGGTGGATGAAGAGAAAAGATACAGGCTCTGGGGGTAACAGGATCAGTTTGGCAGGTGAAGTGAAGACTGAACTGTTGGGCAGAAGATGGCTATGTGTCGGTCTGTAAAGTCTCACAGGGCTGGCAGATGGAAGATGACAGCTGATATACTTAGAGAACAGGACACATCACAAGTTTGCATGAACAGAACAAGAGACAGTTCAAAAGCTAAATTAAGTACATAGCCTAAAAACAGAAGGTAATCTCTTCTCTCTTCTTAAACTGTGGATTTGTTGAAGGAATTGAATTCACATTCCCTAATCTCTTAAGGGAAATTACTTTTTTTTGCCACTATCAATCACCAACATGATGCCACTATCACCAACAGCATTTGTCTTTTCCAAGTGCCGAAGGCCTCAGTTGCAATTAACAATGACACCTCCCAAATTCAAGGAAACATACTGTTGTACTCTTTCCTCCCTCCCTCTGCTCTCCCATTGCAAACTTGCGACACTTCTTTTAGTTTAAGAGTCTGTCATACTTGGATATCATTCTTAGTTTGAACTAACCCTGCAAATGCCCAGAGTGGTTAATGACAATATAAAACCACCCCATCAACATAACCAGAAGCACAGAAGTACTAGGACAGAGGCACTTAAAGCCATCCCCATGCTGAATCACTCTATCAAAGTTTCACTTACTGGCATCACGGCCAAGGAAATCCCATGCTACTTACAAATCAGTTGGTCAAAAAAATTAAAGCGGGAAAGGGAAGAATTGTCTCTCATTAAACATGACATTCTCCTTACCTTCTGCTTGCCCCACTGATAATACACAGCATCATAGAAAACGTCTGCTTTAACATTTGGGAGTTTGTTTCCCTGCTCCCTGCAGTGGCACATCAGCTACACAGTAATCTGCAGCTGACCGTGGAATAGAGATAAAACAGAAACACTTCTGACTGAAGTCCACATTCAGAAATAGCTAAAAAGAACTAGTATTTGCAAAGTATGAAATGAAAGCATACTGAAAAGCCTCCTTGACTTCAGAGGTCATTATTGTTGGCATTTTTGCAGTGCCTAGAGGCCCCAAATGAGACAAGATATCCCTCAGAGCCAAACACCATGCACACTCTAGTCCCCATCCACCAAATACTTCCAATCAAAATCAGAGGCATGACACAGACAAGGCACCAGTGGAGGCCTTCACCACTACCCACCATGGAAAACAGCTGGAAAATCTGTCCCATGGAGAAGAACAGGAACAGGCAGCAAACGTGCTGCTGCATTTGTTATTCTTGGGCAGCCAGACCAAGCCAATGTTTTCTAGTTTTCAGGGACACATTGAAGAGCTTTTGGACAATCGATTTTACCTATGTACACACACAAAAGACAAAATTTTGGTAGCAAATTTATTCCAAATCTCAGTTTTCTACTGAAACAACAGTTTTAACTGGTCCTAATTATCATCATTCTTCTACAGTTGGAAAAACTGAACCACAGAGCAAGAACTTCACTTCTAGTGAGGAGCAACAGGCTCTTTAGCGAAAGTCCAAGACCAATTAAAAGAAAGGGGAAAAATGAAACACACACATTCCAATTATTTCCTTTGAATCCAAAAGACAGACTTTTTTTCAGATTAAGCAGTATTTGCTTGCCAGAAGATAGTCTTGAACATAGCTGTATACATGGGACTAGTATAGTGTTCAAAGTATGATTTTTGAGGTAAATGCAGCTTCTGAAATACAGTCTCCTAATGCAAGGTTTTACCTCCATCAGACATTACCATTTCAACATCAAACACAGAGGCTGGCTAGCTAGTAAGGCAGAGGACAAAACTGAGTTTGAGATCTGAATACCTAAACCTACGTGTCAATGCAGTCCCCAAAGCGTAGACAGATTCAGGTGAGTGGCGCTCACTTCAGATGGAGTCTGATCCCTCTCTATGCTCCTCTGAGCATGCTGACTAGATTTCCACCAAATGTAATAGGAGTTTAGACACCTAGCTTACACATAGACGCTTAATTTAAGTTGCCCTCATCAGCAAGCGCAATTCCACCCACGGTAACTGAGGGGAAGACAGACTCCATTCTGCCCCAGGCCACCCTTTTCCAGACTCTCCTAATGAAATCCCTTCCCCCCTTAGCGCACCTCTGCAATGAGGGAAAGCTTGACAGGTTGATAACACAAGAAACACTCTTCAGACATCATCAAGGCTATTACAGTCCCACACCCCTTTTGTGACTGTGACACATTTCACTCCCAGTGCTCAACAATTATGTCATTTTTCAAAATGGAAAAGAAAAAAGTTTCCACTTGTAGAGAGAAAGGTGGACTACAGCAACTGCTAACGAGTTTTGTCAGAAGTGTCCAGTGAACACATGTGGCAGATTAATGAAATTACTGTTATAACTCAGATGAGATGCACTATTTGCAGAACCTGCAGTGGAGCATTAAACTGCTTTCCCATTTTAAATGCTAAATTGGTTCTAGAATACATTTTGTAATCGCTCTAATCACAATGATATTATTTTCTTTACCAGGCGATTCTATATTTTTCCTTCCCCATCAAGGCAGCTGTGTCATGAAAATGCTGCTTTATTTTTGAAGCAATGTCTATGAAGCCCTTAAAGTAGCTTCAAAGTGAAAGCAGAGGGTTTGGATGGCTTTGTGAAGCAGCTTCGCAACGAGGCAAGCAGCAGAACTTGCACTGTAAGTATATTATACATCCACACACTGTATGGAATTGCTTTTTCCTCTAAAAGCCGCTCCATCGTTTCATCTATATTTCTTTTTCCCCAAAGAGAACTTTTAAATAATGTGTCTGTGTCTATAGTATTAGACATCCCACTTATTTCTAGAGTGCTACCATGGCTTTTTACTGCTTATGTTTGCTAATACGTACTGCAATTGCTGCTCCTTTTCACACTAGTGTAATGGGAAAGAACACAAATTTCACATTGATAGCTTTCACAGGACAACAGGAGCCAGATCAGACTACATTTCCCTCCTTATGCTCCTTCAGCTGCCTCTTTGTAACCATCTGCTCTCGCTTGCCCTAGACGAGGACTGCATTCGCTCCCTGCAGCAGAACCCACCACTTTGTTCTGCATTTGTGCAGCCCCTAGCACCCCGCAGGGTCACAGACTGCACCGTTTCCCACAGGCCAACACCTTGCTGTCCTTCACATGCATGTACTGTGTGCATGCAACCACTAAAAGTGTTTTCATCATTGATTTTTTGGTGAAAGTCCAACTGTAAAAAGCCTGACAAACAGAAGTTTCTCTTCCTATCATCACCTGATGGACTGAAGTCATAGATAGAGCATGCTTGTACAGATTAAATTCATGAAGGATCCCTTTAAATAGTTTGGCAGGTCAATCAATAGTGGTCTTTGTGAGTAAACTTCATCTGTTCTACTTCTATGCATCTAAAGAGCCAAGTATTACTCTGAGCTAATTATTTTGATTTCCTATGGGGAGAATGAAGAGAAGCAACAGAAAAATAATCCCACCTTGTGATGGGGGGTGAAGGAAATGAATAATGGTCCTTTGCAGATGCTCTTCTTTTCCCTTCACTGTCCTGGGCAGAGCACAACAAACTAACGTAGGCAAGATCTCCCACTTACACGCAGCTGCTGTCAGGGCAGATGATATTTCAGAATCCCCAGGCACGCAGTCAGGGCGAACGGGACGAACAGGAGAAGCCAGATCTTTTATGCTGAATGTAGAAACCTTTCTGCAAAAATGTGGGCCTTCATCTTACACTATTTATAACAAGAATGGATGATATAGCAATGGGGAAAAACATGCTACAGCAAGAATACACTTGGATTCTGAATCAGGCATTCGTCCTCCTATGATAAGCTGGCTCAACAGGACCCCAGTGGAGAGAGATGTTTCTTGTTTTCCTGGCTTGTGACAATGTAAATTCTGAACCAAGCAGCTATATTCTGCACTACAGGTAGGGTTACTCCAGCACTTCCTTCACACCAAGTAAAACTCCAGAGTGATAAACAAAACATCAGCCTCAGCTGCTTGAAATGTACAGGGTCACCCAGCACTCCTGTTTCACCGCTCAGGATAGAAGGTTTGTTCACTGCACAGTTCTGAAACTTCAGCCAGAGGTCACAATCATGAATGACAGGCTGAGAGAGGAAGAGATACATACACATCGAACATTTCAGCCCCCAATTTGACAGCAAGACAACATGCATACTTCTAACTATGCAACACATGAAAGAAAAAGTCTATTGAAAAGGAAGATAGAAGCGAGCACATTAATTATTGTGTATTACTAACAATCACAGAATGAGCCATTAGAAAGGCACATTGCCCTGAAGTGTAATTATTTCAGCTGATATTAATGTTCACCAAGTATTTTTAAATCCACTTCAGACATACTGTACACACAAATTCTGTACCTATTTTTGCTAATCATAAAAAAGATCCAATGCAATACGTGGTGTTTTGTCACTATTGCAGTCAAAGAGTGGGGAGAGAAAAAAAAAAAGAATTTTAAAAAAAATTTAAAAAAGATTACGCTCACACTGTATCTATTGGCTTTCATTGTGGTGATCTGATGTGGACATTGGTAATCTGTTAACTACTTCTCCACAAAAATCAACTAAGAAAAGCAGGCTTTCTGACAGTAAAGTAACATTTCACCATCCAGAGTCTGCACCTCCACTGGGATACATGTAGAGGTCTGCAATTCAAACACCCTCCCATTCTGCCGCACAATTTTAAAGTAAAACCTGGAGGAGTAGAACAGCCCAGCTAGGGTTATGCTGAACCTTCGCTTCAACGGTTTACTTCAGACAGTAAACCTGGGTTCTTGTTCACATATCCTGTGGCCACCAGAAGTTTCACAAGAGGGTGATAGTTGAAAGACAAAGCAAAATGATAAAATCTCACTGCCCCAGTTCAGTGGCCATTAGTATTCCTCAACCAATTGCAAAAAAAGGAAGAAAAAAGGAGGGGGGGGGAATAAATGGTCTTAGCACATCAAGCAGCTATGCTGATGAATGCATAAGTTACATCATACTCATTGCCAGGACAACTGCTTGGCAAATACTGTCCTTCTCATCCAACTCATTTTATAAGCTTGACCAAAAAGGATAAACACTGTGAAGCAGAAGCCACTGATTAAAAAACCTGGAGAATTCTTCTAGAAAATTACTTTTTCTATTCTCTCGTTAGAGAACAGTACCAGTACTTTTTTTTTTTTTTTAGAAAATAACTGACAAAACACTTATATTTCTAAGAAGAATTTTATAACAACCTTGTTACTCAGAAGCCTAACTCTCTTGTGCTTGGACATTTCATCACACACTTGACACACACACCAAATACTTCCTGAGCAGAGCAGAACTCCCCAGGAAACCAGAGGAGCTGCTTCCACCCCAATCAGTCCTGAACTGGGCCCAGTAAGCCGAGATAAATTCTCATCCTCTTGTTACTGAGTTCGGTCAGCCCATCAGTGTTGTCTGATGTCATTTTGAAAAAAAGTATTTTTTTTTTAAGAAAGCAAAAGCAACCAAAAGAATTAATGAGCTACACTGCAACAAGAAGTATAGTCTACTAGTGTCTATATAGCACTTATCAACAGAAGTCAAGATAAAAAAGCTTCTCACTTCTTTTACCAGTTTCTTTTCATAGTTTTCATGAACATTTTAAAGGGCTGTTAATTTGTCTCCGAGTCAGAAAAAACACCCTGCCATTGCTAACACAAGATAAAAAGTCTAACTATAATGGTTGCCATTAAAAAGCCTTTATTATTTGCTACTGCTGCTACCACATAATGAGACAAAGTGTGTCACCAGATATGCACACCTTACTTAGGAAAACTCCCTGAATAAATAATCTTCTTCTAATAAGTGACAGACCAGATTTGTTAGGAAAGTCACCTTCTGTTAAAGCCTATACTCAGAGAACTACAGGACTTCAAAAGTATAGTAAAACTTTGTATTTTTTTTTTTTAACAGAACTCTACTCTGTAACTCCAAATGTCCTGACTCATTGTGTTTATCTAGAGATAACCATGATATTAAAACCAAACAGACCGGACATAAGAGCCAGAAGTAGCATTGTAATGAAAAAAGATAAGAATTCCAGAAAACACACCCAACAGATGTAGAAGGTGTTAAAGAAATAATATATATAAAAAAATGTACATTAAAAACCATCCTTGCTTTCTCCAACGAAGTTTTCTGCTCTGTAAAAGCAGTCCACTCAACTGCCTGAGGTTTTTTTTTTATATACCATGAATACTGAAAAACCAATTGCTGACCAAGAAAGTGTATATTATAAAATAAATATATAAAACAAGAAAGCTAAGTATTTTTACACTTCATATAATTTCCTTAACTTGTATTATATCCTGTACATTATCAGATTCTCACTGGATTATACACATCAGTTTCGCTATGAATAATCTTGGCCTTTTCTGGACTTGCTCACATTTGTAACAATGTGGTTCCTTAGGGAACCAGCTGAGGGAGACTAAGATCATTGTTCCGTTTTCCGTTAAAATCCTACCTCAGTCAGCCTATAAAAATTACATTCCATACTCATCAGGAACTTCTAAATGAGTGATCCTTCACTCACGCTACACCTTCTGCTGTCTGCATCCCAAATATACAAATACTTACTCCCCTATTTACATTACAGTAGCTGCATAAAAAGGAACTTTAAATCTATCTGTAGCCCATGAGTTACTACTGTTCTGCAAATCCATAGCTCCAAAATACACACACAAATACTTGTACTCCGCTATTTACATTACAGTAGCTGCATAAAAAGGAACTTTAAATCTATCTGTAGCCCATGAGTTACTACTGTTCTACAAGTCCATAGGTGAGGACAGAAAAAGAAGGACACACTGCATTAGAAAAGAGATTTTGTTTGTTTCTTTGGACAGCAAAACCTTAAAGCAGCCAGGAGTTTAAAGTGCTGGAATTGGTCCCAATGAAGGCAAATCAGAAAACTGAAAGCAGAGAAGGTGGTCTATAAGGCATCTTAAATTGCATTCAATACATTGCATTGCTTTGTGCAGTAAGTCTTACTACTGTGGATATGAGGTATGTGTTAATATTATTTGAATACATAGGATTGCAAAGAAACCTTTTTAAAAACAACTGAGCAATGAAGAAATATAAAACAAATGGATCTGCCCACAATGTTTTATTTACAATACTTTCCTCTATTCCAGCTCCTCTTTCTACTGTACAGATATGATTGCATGGATAAAGTTTCATAATGACAGCTTAATTCAACTCCTAAAGCCACATAAGTTACAAACCCAACTCTATATTCACATTTTAGAGGATAAAGCAACACGATTTTTAAATTTAAGGCAGAGCAAGCCAGAAAAGACAGGCCACCTCAGGCTATAACATATGAACCCAGATGAAAAACATCATGAAGTTAATACCCCACATAAAAAACAAAGTTACTAACAAGGCAGCAATACATTCAGAAAAGCAGTCTGTTTCATTAGCTTGATACTATTATGCCAAGCTTATTCCATCAAGCAAAATGTTTAGTGTTGTTTGGTGGTTAGTTTGTTTTTAAACCTGAAGCATGCCCAACCTTCTAAATAAAGCTACTGCAATTAGATGTAGGAAACCAATAGTTGATTTCACTACTTTGAGGGCGCTACGCTTCCTCTCTTCCCTGGCTATCTCCAGCAGGGACAGCCTTGGAAATGGTTTTCTATTCATCAATCCAACAAGTACGGCTCAGACAGCAAACAGGCTCCATTACATTAAACAACCAATACATTTTACCCTGATTTTCCACTAGGATGAGCCTTTTGCAAGCAAAGACAAGCTTGATCTGCCTCTGTTCTGCGTCAACTACACATGAACCCATTCTCAGTTGGAAGGCCCACTGCATCATTTAGCTTCTTCATGTCCAAGCTTGTAAGATCTCCTCTGAGCTTAACATACCTCCTTAGCTTTCAATACAGGGCAGATTTTCATCTGGTGATGTTGAAACATGGGCAGGTTTAGCTTGCCTTTGTCTGCAAAAAGCTGGGTAAATGCGTTATCAGCTGAGCTTTGTCTCAAAGCCCATCCAAAATTTGGTGGTCTTGTTACCAAATGGATGATTCAAAGCAATAAGCACAAACCCATTCTCCAAGGGCTCAAGAGAAATCAGCAATGTGCTGGATAACTGGCCATAAAACAGACTGCAAGTAGCAGTGATTTTGATCAATGCCAACCTGTACTGGATCTAGTTCAATGACTTAAGACAGAATGAAATGAGTTTAAATTGTACTGATTTAAAACTAGGTATTTTAGATTGAAATCAGAATGGAGAACTCATACCTACCTTTTACTGTCAAGGCTACTGCTCAAACTGTTTAATGCTATTTTATTCTAAAAGTGAAATACATCACAACCGTATGCGTATTATTTATTAGATTTATTGTACTGATGACAGTAGGAAATACTCTTATTTGTTCAGTCATTGACTTAATTGTTACTGCCTTTTTTGGACATTTAAAAAAAAAAAAAAAGACGCTCATTTTATTTGCTCTATTAACTCCCAAAGTGTCAGATTCAGTAAAAGCTCAATTTTCCACTCTGCAGAAATCACCCCCAAAATTCTGGGTTTAGGTCTTTAAAGATCAAAAAGACTGATAAGGCTTTTAAAGAATCTCTCCCAATTTTTTATTTTTTTATCATTCTCTTATTTTTCCTTCCAGTTAAAAACATTTCTAACATGACAAATTATTGTCCTATCCCAAAGTGTCTGTAGCATACACATTAACCTGCACTTGGTAGTCATGTCTGCTGCACACAAACAAGAAACAGCAGCTTATGAATGAGAACAGACACTTCATTTGTCTTTAGGAATTCACCTCTGAAGTATGTTTATTCACTGACATACCAGAGATGGAAGAATTGACCTGGTATTTTACCTAAAATTAGTTAACAGTTTATCTAACTCAGTCACCCATATATATTCATATATCCACAGAACCTTTCTCTTCCTTTACCTCCCCCAGGAAAAAGTAAACAAGCAAACAAAAAACACTCAAGAAAAACATATCTATTCCCATTCTGGTTGTTAACCAAGTCATTTGGGAAAAAAGTCTCCACAGTGCCTGAAAAAGAGAGATTCCATTAATTTTAATTATCTTCATCTAGAGAAAAATATAATTGTGCAATGTCCGAGATGTGTGTGGGCTAAAACTCCATGGCAATACCTCGCTTCTGGAACACTCACTTCCTCAGACATTTACTTTTGCACCTTTGTATGTCTTTAACAGGTTGATAAATGCTTTTTAAGCAGTAGCCAGGACTTCAAGAAGCCTAGATTCTTTAAGACTCACCAAAATAAATAAGAACCCAGTCCTACCTACCTTAGATATTTCTGGCTCCACTTGTTGTCTCTTGGGTGTCTCTTTTGACTCAGGCCCTTTTGGAGCACTAGTGTTCTTAACAGAGGACGATTCAACTCTTTCACCTTCAAGTTGCAGATTAATACCTTCTGTGGGGACAGGGTGATCAATACCATTTGGATTCAGATTGCAATGGATAGCTGGAAAAAAAATATGAGAAAGAGAAAACACTGCTTAGGAAAGAAGAACCCAATGTTACAAACATTTACCACAAAGTACTAAGAAGTGCCACATGGTAACCAGAGCTATGTCAGATCATGGCAAAAGAACTGTCTGTACCTTGACATGGATTCAGGGTGAGATATTTGAGAAAGAAAATGAGAGGCAATGCAGCACTCTATAAGGCTATTTAGTACAGGCTGCTGTGTTGAACTGTGCTCTGCTGGCTTCACTACAGTGTCCAAGACCCTCAACTTACAGCTTTAGTACTAGAGTAGGACAACATATCCCATGTATTCATCATTCAGCCATACCTTTTTTTCTTTTCTAGGCAAGCAAATTACATTTTCAATTACAACAACATTCTAGGTCCTAAACAATGTGGGATAAGTAAGCTGTGCACAGCAAGTCGGTCTCTGCACAGAGTAATGACTTACCCAGCTGATTATCTCTCCTTCAGCACTTTGTACCACTGCAAATTACCACCTACACCATCCTAACAAGCAAGAGGGATGTACTCTCCAGGAGCATATAATGAGGTGTGGACTAATGATAGCAGAATAAGGAAAGCAGACAGTGGAAAAAAATAAAACAAATGCAAACCGTATCACAGAAATGCACATTTAGAACTACGGCAGTAGTTTAATCATTTTCTGTCCAAAATTTCACAGTTCCAGCACTCACACAGAGAGCAGCCTTAACAACCTTCTTGGCACATGTAGTAATTTTAAAATGTGTGGATACTGAGGCAACTTCCCCTTCACGTGAGTATCCGATTTTTGCATTCATGTTCCTGGGTAACTGTGCTACTTTTAGCACTACTCATAATTAATGGTCCCAACTTCCCCTGTACGCAAAGGAACTTTCCTCAGATACTGTGGTGCAATGTTTGACAGACCTGAATAGAAACCCAAAACACAATGTAAAGCCAAAATAAAAGCTGCCCCTTTACTCTTGCTTGGCTTAGAAGCAAAGGGTGGGGAGCAGGGGAAGGAATGAGAACTGCCAGTTTCTACCAGCTACGGATCAGCCCTTGAAAGCTTCTCATGGGAAACAGGCTCAAGCAGCTGGAGAAGGCAAAGGCTCCTTCAACTACAGCACCTTTTGAAAATCCACCCACCTGAAATCCCAGAGTCTTAATTGAAAACTGAGCCTAAATTACAGCAATTCCTTCGTGCAAAGGCAAAAAAGTTGGCCTTTTCTCCTTCGGATTTTTAAAAACATCCAAATATTTGTAAAAGATAAGTGATCTGTCCAAGTACTATAATACCTACATCTGCAAGCTAGGGATGGAACCATCTCCTACCTTCAAGACAAAGGAACATTATTCATTAACAACACTGAATGATGGAAAGCAGTAAAGAATTGCAACATGGTGTATTACAAATTGCAGCCATTTTGTATAGAAGAATAGAAAAATATGTCACTGGCCCACAGAAAACTAGTAAATGAAACTAAAAACGGGAAGGGAACTAAATTTTAGTCTCACTGTGAGTAGCTGTAGGGGATTAGTCCTGGACTTCTTTTACAAGTATGTAAAAGAGACAGAGATCCCTCTCCAAATAGTCAATTCTTTAGCAGACAGCCCTAGAGGAAGAGGAGGAGGAATCATTAGACTACATCATGTCCAGAGCTGAGCCCTGCAGAAACCTACTTCTGGGGAAGGAAACAGAAGAGGTGAACGATGCAGAGTTTCTGGAGGTGAGGCAGGGTTTCTACTGGCTACCCCAGGGACCACCACAGGAAAAGAATTTCCAGCTAAAAATCCCTTCTTTCTCAAAAGGGATCCTCCACCTGCTTAGGCCTTGCATAGAGAGTTGTGGTTTTGCTTTAAAAACACTGAAAACCCTCTGACAAGTTTTTTGGGAACCCCTGGGTTTCCTCTTCAGGCACCAATTTCTCAACAACAAGAGCATTTTTTATTTTAATAGGGAAAAAGCACATAAGAAAAAGGGGTCTGCAGCAGTCTGTGTTGCTGTTGCTCTTACCTGTCACCTTTCTGTCTCATTTTACTAGGGCAGGTATCTGCAATTTCTTCCTGGTACCTAAAGAGCTGCTACAGAGCCTCGTTTCCTGAACCCTTAGGGGCTCTTCCCTAAGTCTGGCTGCAGCACTTCTATTTGCAAGTCTCTTTCTTCCCTCGTTCAAACCAATTCTGTAGGTTGGCTGAAGGCAATGCAAAACCAAATCCCATCGTTCTGGCATTGCCTCTCACTGGTGAGGAGGGAAAAATAGATGACTTGAAGAAAGTCACTCCTTTCCTCCTACTGGTTTTCCCAGCCACGCCAGTGAGTCAATCCAAAACATAAATACTTAAACCTTAATAATGTTCATAGAGGTATTTCCTAACTTTTAAGTCCTTTATTTCTAGGTACACTCCATACCTTCCCCTTCCTGGATTTTGCTTTTGTCATGGCTACAAGACTACTATGGAACTGAACATGAACACAGCTGCTGCTTGATTTTTCCCTTGTAGGACCTCTTTGTGTCAGAGAAAATGCAAAATCCTTTTTACTTCTGCAGTGAAGCTAACAGGCTTCACCTGCTCTGGCTGTACAGCCATTATGGGGAGGTATCCAGAGCCTGCCAAGCTGTTATGATGAAGAGAGTCTTTGGGGCTTTTAAGCTCGCATGGGAGGTTTCAAAGAGATATTATTTTGTGGTTTATATTTACAACGTGTGTCTTAAGACACCAAAAAATCCTCTCTCTCTCTCCTAGATCATATCCACCTATCATTATCCATCTCCTCTAGATCATATTTAGCTACCTGAAAGAAACAAGTAATTACTAATGACTACTTCGCTTATCCTCCAGACCACGGAAAAGATGGATGTGATCCACCAAGACAGACTTTTTTGCAGCCCAATGAGGATGGAAACAGTTCTGTTAGTAGACAAACTAATTCCCTCCTTCACAAAAAATGGGAGATATCCTAACCGACCTGTAAAAGTACTCCCAGCACACTCTGCTCCAGCAAGGGCTGGAAATTAGCAGTGAAAGACACTTGGTATGGAATGCAGTCCATAAAAATCCCTCCAACTGTCTTCTGCAAGGACCTTACCTAGCTGAATAGGAAGTCTCCTGCATACACCTTTGAAACACTAACACACCTCAGCAGCATCCAGAAACAGGCAGGTTTTGGCTGTCAGCCCCCTTCTAGTGCTTACTAGAAAGAAATCACAAAGCACAGTGTGACTTAACACTGCCTGGAAGAACACTGCCAGCAGCAAGCTTCCTGTGGATTGCAACTTCCTCCCTTCCCAGTACCCCCAAACAATACAGATTAGGGAGGAGGGCGGTAGGGGATGGACAAGAAAAGCCTTGTTACAGCATTACAGGGAGCAAATTATCCAGATTTCTGATAACATGGTAGCATAAGCATCACCTGGATGGCTTAAAAAAAGAAATAAATCACACGGCAAGATGCTGCTTAACTCTTAGCCCATCATTCTCTCAAGAGTAATGAATGTTAGTGCTGTTTCAGCAATGCTTTATATTGGGCTCCTTCAGGATACAAAAGAGAAAAAATTGGAGGGGCTGCTAGCAATTACATACATGCCCATTACCTTTTTATTGAAGAGAGATGACTGGTTAAAAGAAACACAGGCTGCTTCAGGACAGACTTTTCCAAAGTTGCTGATATTGGAGGGGGTCGGGGGAGAAGACAACTTTTTTTATTTCCTAGGGGTAGAGGGAAAAGGAAAGAGCTCATCTCTCTCCTTCACCCCAATCAGTCTTGGCTTACCATACACCTGGACTGAATCTGTTACTTAAGGAAGACATACCTTGAACAAGAGCCTCAGCATGGGGAAAAGGCAGACCAAAGGGCAGGAGGAAAAAAAAGCAGAGGTGAGGATAAGTATCTCAGTCACTTGGCAAAGCTAATCTCTCTTTGTCGTGAGCCATCTTCAAGTAGTCAGCTCTATTGTTTCCCTCTAGTGCTGCCTCCAACTCTTAGCTACACAGAGGGTAAGAAGGTAAGAATATTTGCTTGCATGGGTGTTATTTCCTGTTACCATGCAGAAATACATATTTCCATCTCTGTGGTAGACAGAGGTGGTGCTCTTGCCTCCTTTTAAATGTCTATACAAACCATAATTGCTCCCTTTCAAGATTTGTTAAAAGCAGGGAAAATGGTCAATAATAACATATTCTCTTCTTAAATCAGCACCTTATGTAATTTTAGCTAGATAAGACCAGCTCTAAACTCAGGATTGACTATGTAAAACTAAAGGGGCTGGGGACCTGACAGCACCCAGGGTTAACGTCCTGTAGAACTGAGTCTAAGCAGCTCTTACAAAAGAATCACGAATCACCAACCTGATCACAACCCAACTGCTCTGACCCTCTTAGCTGACTCTTCTTAAATCTCTTTCAGGACTTAATGGCATTCGTCTGGAAAAGATTCTACCTACAAAGTAGTTTCTTGCTAAAATACTTGTCCAGGCTCTTACTTCTCATTGCCCTGGTATTAGCTAACGCTAGCTCACCCCACCCTCTGCATTCAGACCATTTTCCTACACCATTACTTTGACAATATCCCTACTGTCTCAGCACGTCTTCACTCTACCAAATTAAATCCACCTCATCATGCCCAGATTTTAAAAGTCCACCAAGACACGAAACCCTACCTCCAAATCAACTAGATATCAGCTGTATAGTTAGATTTTGAAACAGAACCTCTTCCAATATTCTTCCATACAATCTCAATATTCGTATATCATCCATATGTCTCAGTAATACAACTCTTCATCCAGTTTCAGAGCACTTACATTCTCCTTTCCCTGCTGAAAACCCCACCTAACAGTTGATTAATGCCATGTCTCTCTTCATGTTCCCCAACAATTGTCACTTAACTTGGATTGAAAGCTTTCTGTGGTGGGAACTTGTTTTCTTTTGGAGAGGGAGGGTAGATGCTCCGACTGCACAGTAACAAGCACATGACAAATGGTGCTGGCAGACACAATAACATAGATCCACAGATTACATTTACGAAACAAACTATTATTTAAAACAAAGGTACTTAAGTGCCCTTGTACTCCTAGCTCAATGGTAGAGCTGAGTCTACAGGAAAATATCCACTTTTCCAGAACTTTAAAGAAAAGACTGCTGAGATCTGCCAAGTTATGAGAGTCAAAAACTGTGAGAAAATAGTAAGTGAAGCACCCAAAATGGAAAAATGACCACGTCTGTCCTAAAAAACTAGGGAAGGAACAAAATTAATGCAATACATAGCGTATTTTTTCCACATGCTAGAACACAAACCCAAGTCCTTTCCATGTATACAGAGCAAGAGAATTTGTTGCCCTGCAGAAGCTGACACATATGAGCCGAGCTCTGTGCCCACGCAGATCCCTTACAGCATACGTATGCAGTTCGAAAGGAGAGCTCGCAGGGCAATTTGAATGCTCTGCTCCCCTTGCTACCTCCCCCCCCCCATACATGCCTGCCTCCCAGATGGCAAGCAGCCAAGAGACAGCTTGTCTGAGCACGCTTGATGGTACACAAAAGTCACCAAGAGCCATAGTAAGTTACTGGCATCTGGGGGCAAGCCTTTTACTAGAGGGTACTCTGTGAATCCTGTCTTGAGAAAAGCCTGAAGGCACTCTTCAAAACACAGCCTTGATATAGCCAAAGTTTTGCATGGGCAGATGCAAAGTCTTTGTCTCTCCATCTGTAGGCTCAAGGCTTAGCAGATCAAATCTATGATCAATCGCTACCTCTGTGCACTCTACTGCCTACCGTGTCAAACATTTCATAACTACTTGTTTCAGTGGGAATACTGCTGGCTGCTTAAAATTTTAAGCAAATCAATTAAGGCTACATTAAAGCATATTTGGCAAGTACTTGATTTACATGCAATAACAATTGCTCTATTCTAAAAAGCGATCCAGTAAAAATAGCATCTTCTTACTCATGTGCCCTGTTCTGCGTGCATCACAGTCATATGCTAGCTTTTGCTATTCGGAGACAGAAAGCAGGCACGGGAGATACTCATCCAACTTCTAACAATCCTTAGAAAACTTTCATGTGTCAAATACTGGCAAACATGCAAGCACCATTTTATGTATTCGTGCCACAGACTTAGCTGCACAATGCTAAGAGGTAAGTCCATACAATCCACCTGCTACTCCCACCATAAAATGCCACGTTGTTGAAAAAGACAGACAGAAGTTAGTCTGTACAGCTGGAACATTAACAAACTCAGGCTGGACATAGCAGGGACCTTATAAAAAGGATCCAAGTATCTTTTCAGTCATCTCAAGCTCATGAAGGTCATAAAGATTTAACAGGTATTTCCAGGAAAGGAGATCCTACAAGACTTCTGGACAGCAGCTCTCACTGGACCTGTTCCTTCCATCTCTGCCCAGTTCTTTGTCAAAAGCAAATCAAATCCCCAACCACATCAAATTTTGCAGTCAGTGCTTTCAGTCAGACTTCTGTACACTTCCAGATGCTGCATTTCAATACCGAGTAGTCAAACAACATCCCAGGGGCTTTTTGCTTGCCACATTCACAACCTGCTTTAACTGGGTTGATGAGGAGACATTCACATTCAGAACATTGAGATCTCATTCTAGATTGAGATAGCTGCTCACACTGACCAAACGAGCAAGAAGGATCTGCACTGCAAAACCTTCCTGTATTTCCAGAACCTTGTACTTCATTAGTACCTCTCAACATCCCTAGAAAACACGGGATTATTTCAAGGATTATGTCTGACCTGAGCAGTTAGTACCACTTCTACAATACTAAAAAAAAGATTAAAAACAGCTAATAAAGATGACCTTAATTTGTACCACAAAATTTAGGATTATTTTGACTACTTTATCTAGCAAAAAGTTTTTCCACAGTAATCAGTTTCTATAACCCCTATGGATGGTCCATCTGCCTCACCAATCAGTTTCTAGTTTTGAGAAACTGTCTGACTTTTGCCTATAGGAATTACTTCTCCATGAAGTCCTATCTCCAGCTAATGTAAATCGGCACAGTTCCCCCAACCCACCACTGTGGACCAGCTGAAACTGCAGTCAAAGCTTCACACGAATGCAACTTGCTGCTTATGTTGCCACCTAGTAAATGCTGCTGGCAACCTGCTGAGGAAGTGGCTTCAAGATTTGCCCACTCTGTTTCTCGAATCTGCCTATCTAATGGCCACCAAATCAGCAGCATTCACACAGAGCAAAGAAGCCCACCAAATCAGCCAGGACCTTTTCTACTTCATTACAGACAATACGAATTTATCAGAAACCTCCTCTAAGGCTGAAGTCCCAAAGTAATTAACTGAAGCAATATTGGTGTCTAGCTATCTGCTTCTGTTGGTCAGCATCAAAAATCAGCATTAAGCGATTACAAAGAGGCTGTGCCAAAAGCCAGGCCAGTGCTGAGCTGTGGGGTACTTTGTAAACTGCTGCTACTGATGAGCTGTACCAGTAGGTTTGAGTTCAAAGCTCAGACAGACATAGACAGCAAGGCTTGGCAGACACAGCCACAGACTGCTATACCTTCAGGTCCCTCCAGAGAATTGCTTGTCTTTCTAACCTCTCTTTATCATGACTATTAATCACCTACTGGATTAATCAATTTAACAAACAATAAACTTCTTACATCATATGAATTTTACAATCAAGAGTTTGATACCAACTGGGAGGGTATCTTGAAGGGCAAGAGAAGAGACAGCTCTACAGCAAGGAAGAGGACATTGAACCAGGTCAAGATGGGGAGGGAGGGCAGAGCAAAGGGGAGACAGGTGTAGGAAGGGGACAGAGGCAGAAGGGGATAAAGCGTTCAGAGGACAGGTGTTCATTTTAGTTTGTAATTGTAAATCATGGGGCTTTTGCCTTTTTTACTCCTTTAGAATTATCATCAGCAAGACAAAATTTAAAGTAACTGTACTCCTGATGCAACTATCCCTGAACATCTCTAGTTGGGCAATTGAGTAGTTGTCCCACGGTACCAAGCCAAATACTACTATAAGCTATTCGCTCTCTCCAGAAACAATGAAAAAGTGCCCAAAACTAAAGCCAAAGACAAACACAGAAAGAGAAAAAACATGAATCTACTACACTCCACATATATCTCTTACACACACCTCAGCTGTAAAAGGTAGCTGATGGTAGAGAGTCTTGTACAGCATCAGAAATATATCAAGAAACCAGACTAAGTAGCTTAGCGGTTTCATCTGGAATCAGACTAAACTCATAACTTGGTTGAAGGCAATGCAAATCTTGAGTGTATAGAGAGAAGAAAGACTCCTTAGCTGTCTACAGAACAGAAACACTAAGGCCAGAATAAGAAATCCTCTTCTTGTATGGGTTAAGTTTGCCTTTTAAGACCCTCATCCCACCAGGATGCATATGTACTTAAATTTACTCAGCTAAGAAATTTACTTGTGCATTTTTGACAATTTCCCTACTGGAAACTACTTATTTTATGTATGGCAATATCCACTTGCCATCTCCTATCTCATAGACTTTAGCAAATGCTGTAAACATAAAAGACAGTTTCTGTTACACCTGCTCTTCAGGAGCCAGACTACATATTATCACTATGCTAGATAGACCTTGGAGCTTCAGCAATGCAAGTTCTGCCTTTGTAACAGCAATAGAATTTCATGATAAAAAGCAGGCACAATGACTGGACAGCTAAATTATTTCTGAAGCATTTTCTCATTCCATTTTAATAAATGTACAGTTGATACAGGCAGCTCTTGAATTCACACTAGCAACAGAGAGGCTCATTGAAAAATGGACCAATTCAGTGAATAAGTAAGGCAAGTCTACCACAAATCCTGTACGGGTATAGAGGAAGAGGAGAATACTGGCAAAGCAAGGGACTAGCAAGCTATGCAATTAGCTCAGAGAAAAATGGATCTTAGTGAACAAAGTAGTAAAGGTCAGTAAGTAACATGCATCCCATGTATATAGGAACATAATTTGAGGAATGGATTACAGTACAAAATAGTTGGTAATTCGTTTTGCAAACTAATTTCACCCTCTGTTAATAAGAAGGCTTGTGCGAGCATCTACAAAGCTTCTTCTGAACAGTGAAGCAACTCCTCTGGATTTCAAGTTTGTGAGATGCGCAGACTTGCAATCAAAGATGATGCTACAGGAGATAAGCAGCATGAAAAACAAAAAAATCAGTGGGTAGACAGAGAGGAAGAGACCTAAAATAATGCTCTCTCTGAAGGAAAAGTATCCACCATACATTGCAATTGTCAGTCACCAACTGACTTAGGCAAACTCCAGACTAGGTACCACTGTTGCCCTCTGAGGATTTCACAGTGAATATGGAGAAGAAGTAGATAGTAAAGGTAAAGAACGCACTGGGGTAAGAAACAAGTCTTCATTAGTTCTACTATTCTTGGAAGAAACTTGTCTTGCAGTCACTGCTTAGGAGATTAGCTAGTCACGCTCCACCGCAAATTATATTTCTAGGAATGCCTCATCTCAAGTCCTAATAGCACTACTATTCAATTCTATAATCAGCCAGCATTATATCAGACACCTTTTCTAAACACTAGTGAGCCTATCCAGCATACAAAGAACGGCTCAGAAACACACAGGTTAAATCTTTATTACAGCATCAGAGGCACGCTGTCCCAGACATGCATCACAGATCTCTGCCTTTGCCCTCCTCATGAAAGCCGGTGTCTGCTGAACATGTGGCACAGAAATGGCTGCAATTCAGCTGAGGATCCAGGCTTTATTTCTTGTCCCATGAATGATGCATAAAGTCATCAAAATGCAAAGGAAAATATATTTATTCATTCTCACTAGCATAACTAGTTTGCAATCTGGCAGTTGACTTCTGTTTTCAGTCCTGGCTTTCTCTCAACTGCCTAAAAGTTACCTCCTTTACCATTGTTCGAGGCTACCCCTTCCCTTGTACATTTAACTGAAGAGCCTGGAAGTGCCTTCTTTCCTTCCCCCAGTAAAATTCTTCACCTCCTACTGCTTACTCATACCACTGTATCCTACTCACACTAGTACCCCAGCTGATTTGTGTAGCGACAAACCGTTAGCTGAGAGCATGCAATTATTTTGCTAGAGGAAAATCCAAGAGAAAGCTTCTATTTACATAGATTACAATTCTTCTTTCTTTATGTTTCTGAAACAGCATTATTAAAAGCCTCTTTCTTGCTTTTACTAGGTTATTTGCAGAGAAGCACATCAACTCAGCTGAAATCCCCTCTAGGAGGGGAAAAAAAAGGAAAGAAAAAGCCACAAAAACAGGGCAGAGGAGAGCAAATGAGTGGGGGGAATGGAGAGAAGTAATGATCTGAATGTTCAGCTGAAGAGCATGAGCTAGCAAGGTTCCACGTTATATAGAGATGGATAGGACTGCACTAGAGACAGGCTACAATCCACACCAAATGTCTTCCTCACACCCTTTTCCTGTTCAGTCACATACTCCCTGCAAGCATGTTAGATCCTGTAATTGAATGCAGAGTTCACTTCTGCCCAAGTTCAGTCCCCCTGCCCACCTGCTTTCTTCATCCAGGAGCAGCACATATTAGTATGAATTCTTGCTGTTCCGAGTAATGAACCTGCTCTTTAACGCCTAGTTTAGCTCATGCTGCACGGAGAGCATGCAGCTACTGACAGCAACTCCCTCATCATTGTCTTTGTAGTCCTTCTGCCACAGGACGCTTCTGGAGAGAGAAAGAGGACCCTACGCAAAGGTGAGGGAACATACAACCTACCCAAGGCAAAAGCCACTAAGGGTGAGATCTGTAGATCTAATCTGCTTCAGGCTCTCCTGAACGTGTCTCTCAGACCATATTTCACCTCATTTATGCAGGTCAGTACAGCAGTTTCCAACCCTACCTGCTGTGGGGAACTGGTATTTTCCAGGATGGCATTTCTACAGCTGCAGCCTAATGTGGGGGCCCTCCTTCCCCCGCAATCCCTTTGACCTGACATAGCAGACAATTCCTCTTATGGAACCGTATCAGTTCTTACATATTGGGAAAAAGAGAGCTACATATCTTATACACCACGATCCTGTCTGTTAACGTTTTTATAGCTCAGTGCCCAATTCCCCATCTCCTCTCTGTTTCTGGGTTGTCCTGGCCGAATTCTCCCCTCAGTTACTTGATGCAAGCTCTTGTGGTAAGTGGAATTGTTCTGGATGCACACAAGATGAGCTAGACTTTGTCATGAAAGTGATCAGGCTAGGTCAGACTAAAAGTCTAGCCCTTTATGCCACTGCTTAAGAAACAGTGTGAGAGCAGAGCGTACATGAATTGATCCTTCCTTGGCAGGTTAGAATCATAGAATCATTAAGGTT
>NW_009224957.1:0-2441 GCF_000690835.1 Fulmarus glacialis
TCCAGTCTAAATTGGCCAGACATCAGCTTATGCATCTTTCTATGCCTTTTGTCTACTGAATTAAAGGGTGCTCTATCAGAAATCTTTCCCCCACATAGATACATCCTGCATCTTTCTACGCCTTTTGTCTATTGAATTAAAGGGTGCTCTGTCAGAAATCTTTCCCCCACATAGATACATCTACACCAATCAAGTAACAACGACTACCTACTACTTCTTTTGATTAGCTGAGTACACCAAGCTTACGTTGTTCTATAGCTGAAGTTTTCCTCAGCTGATTTGAGTACATCAAGCTTACGTCGTTCTATAGCTGAAGTTTTCCTCAGCTGATTCTTCCTTCGGCTACTTTGAGCCCTTCTGAAGTGGAGACACAAGAGTCGCGCATGGATTTGCACACCATCTGGAATGGTGTTAATAAGACCATATAAAAAGATAACAGCAGTTTCATACTCCCTGATATTGCCTGCCTATATGAAGTCTTAGAGCTGTGTGATCGTGACAAGAATTCATGTTCCCTTGGTTCACATGCAATTCCCCAAAAACATTTTCAGAGTCACTACTTTGCCCAAAACAAACCTTCACAAACTGCAAATGGGATACACATTACTTGTCCCAAGGTATCTAATCTCACTCTGGGCTGTAATAATATTCACTTATCCACAACGTACCATTGCTTGGATCATCATTGGGAATGAAGCGACTACAGGAAAGATCTGCTCTCCAAATAAACAAATTGAGATTGCTGCTGTCACACTCCATATTTTACTATCTACAGACAGAAGTGGATTGACCCCAGACCCCAAACACCTGGTTCTTTGAAAGGCCAACAGCAATAGATGGGTAACACTGAACTCTAGGCTTTTAAGAGTGCTTAAGAGCCGGCTTGTTTGAAATACATCTTGCCCCTGGCCCAGAGTCATTCCATAAAACTGCTTCTTTTAACTGTCCAAAATCCTCCCTATTGTTTCAGCCTAATTCAAGGCTTTGAGTACCACTCTGTTCCCATTTGAACACAAATGCATATGGAAGCCTACGTACCAGAGCTGATAACAATAACCCTGCAACTGCACCATCATCTCTTCTGGGAAATGTAAGGGTAAAAGTGTAATTAGCACTTCAAGGCTCTGTATTTGGGACCTCTTAACCCTTTAACAGGACTTTCTCATGTGGAGGACAGTGTCATGCACATTTCTCTAACAAACTTCTCTCATGGGGCAGCATAACCAAGAACAACGTACCGCAAACATCTCTGCAATTCCTGAAATGCAGCCAGTCACAGTGTCTGGCGCGCTTGAGTAAACGCAGATCTTTCCAACTACTGCTAATCTCAGTGCAGCCACATTTCCAGATGCTAGCCAAAAATCCCCTGACACCTCAGACCTCATCAAGCATATCCTGTAAAACAAAGTGGTCTGCACTCACTCTGACCAGAGAAGTTGCACTCATTCTAGTCTCACTTGCAAATAAAGTTGTAAATTATAACGTACAGCCGCTAATCCATACCAACTCTTTCTATGGACACTTACGCTACATAAGTGGGCGACTGAGGGGTTTTCAGCTTTCGGTTCAGCTTACCAAAAGGAACTGAAAATGAGAGACTCTTGGCACAAGATAAGTATCCCCATGGAAAGCTAGTAACAAAGCATTCTCCAGTAACATCTGCTCTCTCAGACAAACCTTGAAAGAGCGAGAAGTCCTCTGCAGTAACAGTCATCACAAGGTTTTACAATAGGCTTAGCAGACAATGCCAATACATGCAACCAGAAGCAGCTGTATCTACTGCTGAAATATAGTGTTTAACACAGCCTCAGCTACAACAAACTCCATCCTCACCTACACTGAACCCAAGCATCATGTCACCGCTCCTGTGCACTCACATGATTCAGAGAATCACTGAAGATCAAGGACTTCTGGAGATGCTCTAGTCCACGCCCCTGCTCAGAGCAGGGTGAATTACAGCAGGCTACCGGGGACTATCTCCAGTCAAACTTGGATATCTCCAAAGATGGAGACTCCACAACCTCGGTGGGCAACTTGTTCCAGCATTTGACCACTCTCACAATTAAAAAAAAAAAAAGACGTTTTCTTAAGTTCAAATGGAATTTCAATTTGTGTCCATTGCCTTTTGTCCTTTCACTGGGCACCACTGAGAAGAGCCTGGCTCTCTTGTCTTCGTTCCCTCGATCATCTATATACATTGACAAGATCCACCCTGAGCCTTCTCTTCTCCAGGCTGAACAGTCCCAGCTCTCTCAGCCCCTCCCCTCAAGTCAGTGCCTCCAATCCCTTTGTGGCCCTTCGCTGCACTCACTCCAGTATGTCCATGCCTTTCTTGCACTGGGGACCCAGAACTGGACGCAGTACTCCAGATGTGGCCTTACAGGGCTGAAGAGAAGGATCACCTCCTCCAATCTGCTGGCAACGCTCTTACTAATTCAAAC
>NW_009224957.1:2963-32721 GCF_000690835.1 Fulmarus glacialis
ACTGTTGGCCTTCTTTTCTGCAAGGGCACATTTGCTGCAAGGGCCTCATGTTCAACTTGTGCCCATCAGGACCCCCATGTCCTCTTCTGCAAAGTTGCTTTCCAGACGGTAGGTCCACAGCCCATCCTGGTGTATGGGGTCATTCCTCCCCAGGTGCAGGACTTGGCATTTCTCTTCATTGAACTTCATGAGATTTGTTGGCCCATTTCCCAGCCTGTGAAGGTCCCTCTGAATAGCAGCACAACTTTCTGGTTCATCACCTACTCCTCCCAGTTTTGCTGAGGGTGCACTCCAACCTATCATCCAGGTGATGAATGAAGATGGTAAGCAGTACGTACTGGCCCCAAGCAGATCCCTGAACAGGCCAAAGTCTGCTTTCCTGAAGAGCTTTTCCCCCAATGCTGTCCTGTAGATACTTCCTTATTTATCTGCACATGCTTGAAGTGGGCCCCTTTTACCCATTTTGAGGCATGAAACCAGAAGAGCAAGGCATGATGAAAGATCCAGAAAACATCCAGTTACAAGACATAAGGCTAATTCACTTACTAATAAAACCTGATTACAGTACTCGTGCATTCGCTTACCTAACATGTTAGCTTGTGAGGCACAAGAAACAATATTATAAATACATCCAGGAGCTGCAAAACAGTTGCAAAAAGCTCTGCTGCATCAACAAAAGTGCTGCATTATCTTCCTACATATAGGAAATCAAGATGTTAAGTTTTGTTTCTCATAATACCAAAAGCCTACCTGCTGAGTCCTGTAGCCATGTTTTGAGTACAAAATGTGGAAGAGACAGCACCAAGTAGCAACAAGAAGTTGCTCCTTGTATCACATCTAGCACAGCTTCTGATCAAGTACCAGAGCTTCTGGCGTACTTGGTTAAATACAAGTTGTTAACAGGTCCGTAGTCTGTCGCATCAATGCAGAACACACAGCAAGAAGGGTCATGGAGAAAGAAGGGGAAGAAATTAATAAACAGGTCACAGTACCGTGCTACATAGGCATAAATGTTGAGGAGCATAACATAGGAGGAGGTCATATGAGTCTTTATTGAGTATCTGAGACTAATGTGGTCTGCGAAAGGGCTCCTGCAGCAGGCACAGTCATTCACACTGTAAAACCAAGTTCCATACTCCTGGCTAGCGGAATTAAATTTGCAACAGTGCTGCACACCAAGTGACAATGGCAGTACCAGCTTCAAATTGCATAGCTGGAAACAAACAAAAAAAATCCCTATCACACAAGGCTCATTTATCTTGAGCAGCAAGTTAAGCATGCACTGTCTGACTGGTTTCAAAACATCCATTAATACTTGCAGTCCAGAATAAGTTAAAAAAAATCTCAAAAAAACGCCCGAAACACAGAACAAAAAGCTACAGAAGCAGGGAAAGGGTACAGCCCCTCCTAAGAAAACCTGATTACCTGCTGCAGACAGTGCTAGGGCTTGTGACTGGGAGCGGGGGGGGGAGGTGGAGAGCAACTCCACCTTTACAGTGGATAAATGCAGAAAATAAAGCAAGCAGGTGAGCAGCACTGATCAACAGTAAAGCTATATGCTAACTTGGCACTGCCAAGCTGCCAAGCAGTGTTTACTTCTGGAAGCAAAGCACACATGAAAGAACTGCCTCCATACAAACCAAACAGCTGTTGCTTTTCCTCCTCTCACAGTTCTTGCTTTCTTAGTTTCTTATACCACCTTTGCTGCTTTCATTTCATCCCTTCTGCTCAAGCTCCTCTTCTAGATATCATCCTTTCTGCACTCAGCCATCAGGGTCAGGATACAACCTGCCTAATTTTAGGTACCTAAGGTATCCACAGCAGAAAGGTACTCTTCCAAAGCTCCCTACACAATCACTGATAAACAGACTGGCAGCTCTACAGAAGATTCAGAGCACCTAAGTTCAGCTCACTTCAGCTGATGAATCAGAGCAGAAGCTTCTCTTTCTCTGCTAACTCTACAGGAAGCTTAGCCTCCCCAGTCAGATGCCTCAAAAATTACAGTGTAAATACCCCCCATAGTGCACATAGCTGTGGATTCTTATTTTCAGTTGACTCGCATCCCTCTCAATTAACACATTCCCGGACTTAACAGATTGAGATGATCTACGGCTTGAGCTGCAAAAGCATAAAGGAAAGACAAGAACAAAAGGGACTGAGCAAGAGCAGGCTTTAAAGTGCTAATAGCACTATTTTGACTCTTCAGTTCACCTTTATTGTACAGTATTTAAGAGACTTTTGGACCATCTCCAGCTCTCAGGTGTGAAGAGGCAGCTCTTTCCATATAAAGACATTGATATACAAAATATTATTACAAATTTGTTTTAGAAATTAAACTGGTTTTGAAGCCACTCAAGCCTTGAGTGTACCCCAGTCTCTGAATCAAATAGGGGATAGCATCTTACAAGGGTTCTGATGCAAGTTCATTCCCTCTGCCCTTCAATCTCCAGTGCTTTGCACTCTCAACGTCCCAACCAAAGAATTCAAACTGGATCTGTTCACAGCTGACAACTGAGAAGTGTTTGTGCCCACAGAGCACCTTTGCTGTTAAATGGAAGAAGCAAGTGGACAGAGGCATAGAGCAAGCAGAGCATCATAAGCAGACAGCCAGATTAACGTTCTTCCATTCCACCCTGACACTTTCTAGCTGTCTATGCTTTTTGTATGCGACAGTGTACAGCAGGAGCGGACATCAAAACGAGGATGAGTAACCGCACAGATTCTCACTGTAGAATTTGATATTTTGGATGGAAGGGAAAGGCTAACTGGAAACAATACACACAACCTTTTCCGTCACATAAATGCATATGTTAATGGCTTTCTCTCAACACTACCTACCATCCGCTTTCAGGAGACATCTAGCTAGACAGGAGAAGTAAACCCCCTTTAGCTCTGAGCAGCATTTATCTGCATCAAAAACCAATGCCACCAGCTTGGGAACTTTTGTGGGGTCTTTGCACAGGACTGGTATTTCAGAAGAGATGGCTTGTGGGTCATTCAAATGCTAATAACATCAACTACCTTTCAGCCTTCATTGTGCCAAGGTACAATGCTACAGGATGACACAAATTACAGCACGAGACAAGTGGCAGCTGGACTGCCAATTAAAGCACAGAGCCGGAAAAAACAAACTCAGTGGTGTCTTGCAATACAGGGAAAAATGACTGATGTACTATAAAGATGGACGTGCTAGGGAGAAAGTAGCATCTGTGGATCAGCTATACGACCCCTGTGTAGCCACAAGAAGTTACATATTACCAGCTGGTTTCTAGGCTTGGGGTTTTTTTAAGCATTAACAAAATTATTTCTACCTTCTGGGAGAGGGATTTCATTTGAAGAATGTTTGTTCACCTTCTGACCACAGTCATGATGTGGTATAACTCTGTAGCCACAGCTATAGAATCTATGAAGTAGAAGTCAACAATGGATCTAATACTAAGATAAAGTTAACTCACAGTATACAACTTTATTCTGCCTTCATCCAATCCATCTACGACAGCAAACTATCAGGAGATTTTATTTGTGAGATACTCCACTATGATCGAGCAGCGATGTTAAAAACTTTCATAGCTGAAAGCTGCTCTTGGAGAGCAGCAGTTGGAGAGAGGCAAAGGCAGATGAGAGCTGAAGTCCAGCAGCTAAGCTTCATGAAAGCTCATGGGCTGCAAGTGTGTTATTAGAACACAGGAAGCAAGTTTATAAATTAACACTTAAATAAGAGGATGTCACACAATTAAAGTCTTCTCCACACTTCCAAAATCCTACTGTCTTCAGAAGCTTAAGTATCACATTGAAGAAATGAACAACTCCGAGGACACCTCTCACCAGTCCCATAAAGGCACACTTTCCACTCCCTACTGCAATCCGTCCCTGCATTTGCAGTTCAGCACTACAGTTCTCAAGTCTGTGACGAAGGTGACAGTTACCTATAGCTCTCCGGTCACAGAAGAACTTGAGGCATATTTTAAGCCTCTTATGTCATTTAGTGTCCCCTGAGGTATATCACAGAGAGACCACAGGGAATGAGGTTACTCAAAGGTTTACATCTTTTCATATTAAGCAGTACCCAACAGACTTGTAACAGAAACACAGTGCATAGAAAGCCACACGGTTCATTGATTGTATTACCCTACAGATCTGCCTACTGTGAAAAGGAAGATTAGATCGGGCCACTAATCCAAATTCATGTAGTTGTCTTAGAGGAAAAGGCAGAAGCAAGCTAACAGCAAAAAGTCAATGACTGACAGCTGAAGGTACGGACTCAAAACAACACTCAGTCTCAGGCAACTATGGGGAAAGCCTTGCTGGAGGAAGTGAAGTACATACCTGCTAACAGTGGGAAAAACAAGGGTACATCAGAGACAACTGGGATGAGTTTTCCCATCAACTCTTGCTGGCCTTCTGGCGCTCTCAAGTCATCTGTCTCAGTCCTACTCTGTACAGTTGTGCATCACTGCAAGCACATTGGAAGGATGAGGGCATCTCAGAACAGAATTCACAGCTCACTGACACTGTATGTGACAGAACAGGATTAGGTCAAGGAGACTTGAGCCATGGGAGGCAAGCACACCTGCAATGCCAGAGGAACTGGAGAATCTGCCTGCAATAAGGCAACCAGAGCAGCCTCTTATCATGATCACTTTCATCATTAGAGCAGAAGTGAAAGGTTACTGGGCTAATTCTAGTTGCAGCAGCAACCAATACTCTATCCAATTGTTTGTATCACAGGCTCATCAACATCTGTTTTAACTGGCCTTAGATTAGAGCCGTTCACTTGTATTTGAACATTAGCCCTTAACACACTAGAGTGATCAGCAGATTGGGAACAAGCATCAGGAGGCTGGTGGGTCTGGTTCAAAAATTTGCCCGGTGAGAGGTCATCACCCTAATTCTTATTAGGAGAATTATCATGTGCCCAAATAAATCTTCCTGTCACAGAGGAAGGACAACATTTATCCGCCACCTCAGCTAATTTTCATCCTGATGAAACGTCAAATGCTCCAACAAATAGCAGTTTCTGGCTGAAGTACAGAAATTCACTTAAGACACGTGACCTAGAATTCTCCCAGAGAGCCAAGCTTTGAAGAATGGGATAGCTTATGTGATTTTGGGAAAACAACACTTTGAAGTCCTAGATCCCAATTAAAGGCAGGCTATCAACTGAGTCTTAGCTTCACCTATAGCCTCAGCCCTACCCCAGCGTAACAAGGCCACAGAGAGCTTTGTTTGGCAACCTCAGCAGAGATATCCAAAGCTGCACCATTATGACTCTTGTAGCAGGTCATACTCTGAATAGGCATGGGCTATGGAAAAATCTGTAACATCAAGCTCATTCTTTGAATACATGTAAGTGTTCAGACTCCGGTTTGAATCTATTACCCTGAAACAGCAATGAAATCACTCAAAAACTGTAAATGTAGTGTTGCATCACTCAGCCCTTAAGCCACGCTGAGTCTGGATCTCCCCATGACGTGGAGGACTCAGAGCAACTGTGTTGGATTCCATTTAAACAGATACTGTCTGGTGGCAAAGCCAGAACAGACAAACACGATCTGCATTCATGCAAGGAAAAATATTTTGTTTGTTGAGATGCACATAACTGAATAGATGCCTATTAAAACAAAGTGAGGTGAGACAGAAGCATTTCACAAAGCCAGGTAACTATCATAAATCAGTAAATTTTCATCTGCAGGTATCCTGCTGAGTAACAGGAACGTCAACAATCTGGCATCTGTGTCAATTTTTAAAGCCTCCTGCAAAGTTCTTTGGCAAACACTGTTTTTCTTCTTCCTTCAAGCTTCCACTGAACTGAAACTAAAGCCTTCTTTGTTCCACTATACCATTAGCATGTCTCTGTCCATCCCGAAGCAGTCAATTACTATAAAGCCTAAAGGAAATGTTCACATAGGCGAACAAGAGGTCATAAGCACTTCAGTGGCAATTAAGTGGATTTTTTTTTAAAATGTATTTACTGATTTTTAAAAAGATATGAAAATGTACATCTGTCTACTACCAGATGCCAAAAAATATCCATGACTTGGCCTTCAAATTACTTAGCAGTGTCCTACTCACAATGTGACTTAGGACAAAGAGGAATTTATAAAAAAAAAAAAACACCCAAACAAAAAAACCCAAACCAAAACCAACAAATAAACCAAACAAAAAAACCCCAAACAAAACAGTGGGCAGAAATATTCAGCTTAAAGAAAAACAAAAAAAAGCAATAGGAGGTGGTAAACACAATACTGAACTGTGTGTTCCTTGGATCCAGAGCCAGGCACGTTAACACTGCTGAACTTTGCAGCAGTACTAACCCCCATTACAAAAGGTGCAACCTCATCCCACGGAACAGCTCTTTAACTCCTGGGAAGCACAGAACAAAACAAACAAACAAACAAACAAAACCAAACCAAAAAAAACCCACCACCAACCAAAAAAAGATCCCCACTCTGTTGGCCTGCAAATGGCAGAGAACCCAAGAGACTAGAAGACTGAAATGGCCCCAAGATGCGGTATTCCACTTGTATTGCCACGTGCAATTGGCCAGTCCTATCGAATGAGAAGCCAAAATGTATTTACCTCTTCCGTCGTCACTTTAGCAACCAACCACTTCAACTAGCTTCGTATGGACGTTTCCTTGGAGACCACAACCCCATCACTTACGGCAGTTCACCAAGGAGAGGAGAGTCCAGAGGGTAGCTTACAGCCCACGCTACCAAGAGCCTTAGAAGAGCTGCCAAATGAACTCTCAGCTTTTTTGATGAGTCTCGAAATAAAAGGGGAATGTGGAAGACTGAAAAATATGCTAGTGTTATACCAGTATTTTAAAAGGTTGAAATAGGATGAGACATGTCAGTCTTGTCAGCCTGACATTGATTCCAGACAAAATAATGAAAAAGCTGATATAAGACTCAGTTAATAAAGGATTAAAGGAGGACAGTGTAATTACTGCCAATCAACATAGACTTTACAGGAAAATATAACTTGTCAAACTACCAACACTTTTTGGTGTGATTACAAGTTTGAACGCTGAAGGTAACAATGTTGATGTAATGTATTTTCACATGGTGTTTTACTTGGTGCCAGAAAGCACAGTGATGCAGCGTATCGTACCAGCTGAGAGATCTCAACTGCACCAGTAGATAAGGAGTCAGGCAGGAAGGTGCTACTGGGACTTCAGTTGTTCTTCCAGTGCTACATGCCAATTAGGCTGCCGGCATGGAGGCATCTCTGTCGTGTTAACTAGCATCGCTTCGTTCTCCCCCCGAACTCCCACCTACTCTACCCATCTGTTGCCATCTTCCCTATACTTCGCCTGGAAATGCCCTGGCGCAGGGACGGCCACCAGTCCCCGACTAGTACAAAGGACTCTCTAATCCTGACCTAAGCCCTGCCTGGCATGCCAGAGTCATTCTGCCAAACCTACCGTGTGCTGTACTAGCCCGTCTGCTTAGATAACCTGTAATTTTTAGTGGTTCATTAAACCAGACTGCTCGAAGAATTTACTCACAAGGCAGTCTTCCCTAGCACGGAGCTATTGTCTGTAACAGTTGCATGAGAACGATACTTAAACAAGGGAAAGCTGTTCGTAGAAAGCAGACAGCTGAAAGTAAACGTGGACCGAACCTGACAGCAAGAGATTTGACATTAAGAAATTTAGTCAGCGCACCGAAGTAATTCACACACACATAAGGTATCTGTCTGCTGCTTTTACCTCCTCTCCACATACAGCAGTAAGTGGGGCAGGGGACAGGAGCAGAAGTGTAATTGGGTGTATTTTCCCAAAGAACAGTTCTCGCTCATACTTGACCACAGAAGTCTATTGTCAGTTTTTAGAAAGCTGTCAGGTTAGGAATACGGGGGGGTTTTGGCACCTTTTCTCAAATGCTGTAGAGGTTACATAAGAAATACATTTGGCATTTATGCATTTAAACATAATTCAGAAATGACAGTCTGGATACATGGTAGGATGGAGCAATTTAACGCACTCAAGCTTAGATTATCCTGTTAATAGGAAGATAGATGATTGATTTTTCCCTCAGCCAAGGCTGGCAACCTCATCCATAACGACCAGGCCAGGCTTAAAGTACTTTTGAGCTTGAATAGAGGTTTTTCACTGTGATAGTGAAGAAAGAACTACCACAAGCTTTGGCACAGGCTAACTAAAAAGGAAAGCGTAACTGTCAGCACTGCAACTTTCAATGGCTTTGAAATATAATATTGAAAATTACAATGCTGCTGACCAACATAATGAACACAAGAAACTCTCTGACTATTCCACAATTGCAACCTCATTTTCTAGTTCTCATCTTTCATGCCTCCACCTAATATTTACAACTTCAACTCTCCTGGTTTCTGCAACACATTAACACGTTTTTGAGCACAAATGTAAAAAACATTTTGGAAGCCGAAGGCGTAGGTACAGACTAAAACAAACAGATTATTAAAACAACATATCATAAGCAGCTGCTGCATTAGGAGAATTAATTTTATATTTAAGTCAATAAAAGCCTTTACTGTGGAGTCCCAGCCATTCTAGTGTGAGGTTCCACAACACTGTAGGAGCCAACAAACCTTGCCTTAAGTAGGCTCCGCACAGCCCCACACAGAAAAGATTGATCTTTTTGTTGAAAGTCCCATGATTACAACTTCCTTCTACCTTCTTTTGTTAATCTTGGCGTACACACCACAAACAGCAAGCACGTGTATTTTGGGGCTCAAATTCCCTAAAACGTGCAAGGAGAAAAAGCCAGGCTGTTTCCCAGCCACTAAGGAAGAGGCAAACTGCGAGGAGGGCTGGAGGAGGGTTGAAGGCAGGTGTCTCCAGCAAAGCGGGGCCACACGAGAGTTCTGCAGTGTTGCCTGGCAGCAACTAATTATCTGCCAGTGTGCTGTTTCCACGTGCCAACAGCCAAAGCCCACACAGGCAGCAAGCACGGGAAAGTACGTGCGTCAGCTACTGCTACAGGCTAGCTCCATTCTTTCCTAAGGAAAAAAAGCAGAGGTGCTTTGGAGGCTAGCCCTTGGCTGAGCTCTTACCATTACTGCAACAGCAAGGTCTATGAACCATGCGCTTAAACCAAAATGTCCAGGGAGACAAAAGTCTGGGAGATGCTTGAAATCTGTTATCAAAGACCAGACCACTGTCATACTAAATCAGCCATGCAAAACTGTCGTGGTTTAACCTGGCAGGCAGCTAAATACCACGCAGCCGCTCGCTCACTCACTCCCCCCCTCCCCCCCCCCCCCCCCGGGGAGAGAATTGGAAGGGTAAGAGTGAGAAAAACTCGTGAGTTGAGATAAAGACAGTTTAATAAAACAGAAAAGGGAGAATAATAATGATAATGATAGAATATACAAAATGAGTGATGCACAATGGAATTGCTCACCACCCGCGCTGACCGATAACCAGGTAGCGATCGGTACTTCCTGGATCACGCCTACCATTCATATACTGAGCATGACGTCACATGGTATGGAATACCCCATTGGCCAGCTGGGCTGGCTGTCCTGATTATGTTCCCTCCCATCTTGTGTACCTAGCTCAGTCAGTAGGCATGGGAGCTGTCCTTGGACTAGCAGGGTACTTAGCAACAACTGAAAACATCAGTTATCAGTGTTATCAACATTCTCCTCATACTAAATCCAAAACACAGCACTAGGGAGAAATTTAACCCTATCCCAGCCGAAACCAGGACAACAGTTCCACCCCAAAATGGTTGGGAAAACTCCAAGGAAGACTCTTAAGAACAGGTTAGATAAATCCCATCCAAAATGGCTTAAGGCATAGTTGTTCAAGGAAAAGGGTCACGCAGCCTCTTGAGAAATCTTTCAGCACTCCTTTCAGTGGTGGTCCTGTGATTACCTACAGGAAGGAAGAGAACCAAATCCCAACCTACCTGTCCATAGATCATCCCTCATTCTCCCCCAAGCTCCAAGATGACTCCCCCGCACCGGGGTTGATTACAGAGCAACTCAGACCCAGCCAAAAAAGACCCACCCTTAAGATGTGTCATCTGTAACCATCTCATTCATGAACTGCCAGAGTGCCATATTCCTCTTCCCCCCACCTCCCTTCCCACCTCCGCCTGCCCTTTAAGTCTCCCAAATGCCTCTGTGCTGTATGTGGTGGCAGCTGAGTTTTTTAATATGCACTTATTAAGATCCTAATTGAATCCCGCATTGCCTTGTGTGCGTCTTGCCAGCCGGAACATGAACAAGGCACCCTATAATTCAATTAGAAGGACCTGCAGCAAGCTGATCATTAATCTGTCAGGTTGTTAAGAAAAAGACATCTAGGAATAGGGGAGGAAGTTAAACAAAGGGAGAGTTGTTAACAGCACCCCTCCCCAATTCATGCAGAGACTCCCATACACATATTTGAAGTGTGGAATCCGCAATGCCCAAGCACTTGAATGACAGCTCACCACATCACTCCAACAGTCCTTTCTCTTGTTTCAGACAACTTAAAAGAGAACCTCAAAAGTTGGAATTACATTTTTTCTCACCAATCCTTCTCTGCTCAGATTCACGAGAGAAATACCACTAATATACACGACTACTGCAAACAAGGAAATCTCATTACCTGCCAAAACCCTGTTGACAGAGGAATGGGTGGCCAAGCCAGGCTGTCCCCGTTCATGGAAAATCCCAGCATAAGGCAAGTACTCTGGCAGCAAGAAGCGTCTGCAAAACAAAGAGAGTAAGCTTACATGGAGAAAGACATCCCAGTATACTACAGCCCTGGACGGCAACTGCAATTACTTTGAGGAAACATGACTATATTCCAGCAGACTATAGTAGAGGGAAGGCTGGACCCGTCTGCTTAGCCAACCACTTCACTGCTTCAAACAAAAGGCAAGTTACAGATTAGATCCTCCTCTGATCAACATGTCTGTGAAGATCAGCATTAAGCAAATCCTTTACCTCCCACAATAGCTTCCTAATCTCAAACCAGCACGTTGTGCTGAGAATCTCCAATCAGATTATTTTCCCCTCCTATTCTGCCTTCACGCCGTAGCCCCAACCTGCAGGTAAGAAGCACCATGCTGTCCTTCAAATGTCACAGGATAAGCTGATCATACTAACATGCCATCTCAGGGGTCCCAGAAATTGCAAACCAAGAACACAGCAGCCCTGTGCAAGAAAAGGAATCCATCTGAAAGCACCAGAGGGCTGTGCTGCAACTGCTACCTCCAGGATTTCCACACCCTTTTACTCTTACATGTACAAGCCTTACCTCGGGACAAAGCGCCCCAGCGATGGTGCAGACATGCGGGCATTCCGGGGAGCTCGGTGCCTGGATCGGTCTCCATTGTCCCTTCAGCAAAAGAGGAAAAAAAAAAAAAAAATCATACATTAAAAATACTATGTAATAAAGTATTCTCCAAGAAAAGAAAAACCCAACAACGTCACTTAGTCATCCTGAGCATGCCACTGAGATTTAATGGTTCTCCTGCATAAGTCTCATTCTTCTGATATTCCAAATTCATACAACTTACTGTACCAAAGACTCCTGACATTTTTACGTATGGGTAGCCTAATGTCCACTTCCTTCACTGTTTGACAATGTCTCAAAAGTATCAACAGAACAACAGAGTCAATGAATCAATGTTAGCATCTGAGCAAATGAATGAGAAACTTTAGAATTTGGACTGGGAGGGCAAAAGCAAGCACACCACAGTCCTGATGAGAACTTTCTGTTAGTCAGAGAGATCTGTTAAGTTTCACTTTTTCATTCCCAGAAGTGCAGGCAAAAGAGCATAATCTGCAGACTATTCTTTTGCACTCCTTCCCTCAAGGTCCGGTTTAAGTGCCATCACAGCTTAAGATAATCTCACCTTTCACAAGCTTTTCCAGTGAAGTCAGAAATGTTAGGTGGTATCAGACAAAACTGTACCTCCTCAAAAACCTCTCATTCTGTTTCACAATAAATGCCTGGGCCTTGGGGAATGAGGGGAAAGGGTCTAGCATCTATTGTCCTACAGCAGACACAGGAAAGTCATCTTCCCCAGGAGGGCAGTGCAACACCGAACAGGTCACCCAGAGAGGCTGCGGAGCTGTCATGCTCGGAAGTCTCAAGACAGGAGCTAGACAAAGCCATGGCTGACCCAGTCTGATTTTGGCAATAACAACCCTACAACAAGCAGGAGGCCAAAGCGGAGGATCTCCAGAGTCCCCAGCAAACAAAATTCCTGATATTGCATTCATGGGTCACAAGAGGACCTGTAATTATACAGCGCTAAAACTGCAAGGAAAATGATGAGAGTCCATCAGTGACTCTGGAGTTCTGAAACAGACCTCCGCAGTGCTTTATTCGCCGTTCAGAAATTTACTCTCTGCATGACCTTGCGCAAGTAGCAAGTCTGTTCTCCCTGGATTCCAGATCCCCATTTGTAATTGCAGCCCTACTTGTCTCCTTCCCAGGCAGCTGTGGGGAGAATATTACTTGCGGAGCCTCGGAATCACTAGGAAACTAAATACTCCTTATGCAACACACTAGCAGCACATTCCTAACCCACTCCAGCAAGCTGTGCATTTTATAATTTTTTTTTGTTTCGCTTTTTTAAAGTCAGTGAGCAAGAAACGTGGGCTGAGAAGAAAGTCCATTACGTGGCTGTTTCCCACACACTTGAGGAACCAGGAACACAAGAGCAGAGGTTGTTCTGCAAAGCTCGTTAGCATTTCAAGCTATTTCACCAAAACCAAATCTAAATCCAAGTTCAAAGCTTCCATTTCTCCTCCTACTGCAGACGCAGCATTTGCAGTTCACAGCCAAAGCCGCACGTCACCCTGAGGTTTCTGTGTAACCAGCAGGGTTCCTGAAATCAGCAAAGTAAAAGCTGCTGCTGTTCTTTTATCAGAGGCCTCCACCCTATTCAGATGTGGATCAATAACGAAAGAATCCTGGGAACTTGAGTGCTGACATATCAACTTCTCCTGCTAAAGAGAAAAGGCCAAAGGGAAAAAGAAGTGTCACGTTCCAGATCTTGCCACACACAGTAAGAGCTAGTGGAAGTCAGACAAGAAATACACTTTTTAAAAGTCCAGGTAGCAGTTTTTGAAACGACGCTGATATGCAGCCCTGGGAGAAAAGCAGCAAAATGATTTTCAGGGTTTGCATTTGCTTTGGACATTTACTAGAATCAGAAGATGCTTTTGAAAGGGACAAATATCAGCACAAGAGGAACAACAGCAGGACTACACCCTGCAGAACTCTCCAGTTGAAGAGAATCTCTGCAGCAGGTTTCAAAAGGAATGAGAAATTAGCTCCAGCAAACAAAAGAAAAGAAAGGTGCAAAGTCTCCTACAGTCCAAATCAAGAGACCTAAAGCAACTAATTGTTCAAGATTTTTAAAATGCCACTAGCCAATGCTCTTAGCATCCACAAAAACATTTTAGGACGCAAATTTTTTAATCAACGAGACTTTTTGATGCAAGAACTCCATCCTGTACTGTCCCATTCGCTGTGCATACAACCCTCCCTCAATACAAAAAGCCTAAAAGGGAAAAAATATCGACTAGACTTTTCTTCATTTTTCACCATGACAGACACAGCCTCTATCGATTCAAGAGACAGCAATCTATTTTTAACATCCCTTTCAAAAAAAAAAAAAAAAAAAAAAAAAAGAAAAATTAAAAAACACCACACCGCAATTGCCACAGCCCTATAACCCACACAGCAGAATTGGGAATGAGAGACAGTGACTATCCTTTGAGAATGCTAGAATTCCTATTTACTGTAATGGAAGTGTAAGATACACTCCCCTGTGCTGAAAAGGAATATTACTAAACATTACTCTGAATCACTAATTTACAGAGTCATTTATATCTAAACTCCCATGCTCAACTCCATACAAGAATGTTTTTAAGCGTCTAGTGCTGAAAAGCTAGAACAGCTGATATTACCCCGGTGCCAGCTGAAGATTATTTCTGCACCTTCTAAAAAGGAAAATAAAAAAACCCCTACAGATCAGTGAAGATGGGTGGCACTTTGTGTTATTTCTGTACCACATACAGCCTGCTGACAGGGAGGAGAGCAGATGTTAGCACGACTGCAGTGCCAGCGTGAAGCACTCCGGCAAGAAATGAAAAGTTTCCAAAGTTGTCTCAAGTACTGGTGAAGATCTAACGCTCTACTTTCTATTTAGTGTCAACTACTTACAGACTCATTAGCTAACGATTTGCAGTGGATAGTTTAGTTAACACAGCCTGCAAAAGCAGATCCCTCGGAGTGTGTGTGTCTACATAAAAAAAAGCCTCTTCTGTAAAGCAACTCATAACCTTGCAAAAGTAAATGAAACAAAAATGTGCCACAGCAAGTGCTGTAAGAGGGCTAAAACGGGTCTCCTGCAATGCCCTTTGTTTTAAGTGCACCAGCAAATATGAACAGCACAGGGAAACTTCTGCAGTGAAAAAATAATAATGAAGGAACTAAGCAATCCATTGAGCAAGGTGCAGGGAAAGAATCAGAAGTAATCAGCACATAAGGTGACAAGGGAGACTTAATACTGTAATTATTAACAGACTAATTTGTCTCAGGAGGAAAACTGCAAGAACCAGCAAATGGTCAAAACAACTTTAAGGGTCTGGCTCAAAATTTAGATCATTCATAATTTGCTCAGATACTAGTGTGGAACAGATCAAAACAGCGATATGGAGAATAAGAGTTGATAGGGGAAAAACAGCATTAACACTAACACAGAATGGAGCAGGAAAAGAAAGCAATTCCCAAACATTCAGGAGATTTATGGACCTTTAATAGGTCATAAGAAAGATGAAAGTTTACCCTAAAACCCTAAAAAAAAGACAGTCAAATCTCCTTGGATTTTTCCGCTATTTGTTTTGTTTGCTTGTTGAGAGAAAAGTTGACCAATGTAAATATAATGGAGTGGCAACGCCAGCTCTGAAAACAGAGATGGAGATGCAGAACTTTGCATCCTGAAGTTTGGAGAAAAAGGCATTCTTTTTCATCTGGTAACTTGGCTACCGCATTAATAACTGAGTGGATACAGAAGATAGTCAAGACTGTCAGAAAGGAAAAAAAGCTATGTTCTGCTTTTCTATCTTGGCAAGAATTCTCTTTAATATTTAGAGATTGTTGTATCAGGAAGTGAAATTAAACACACAGCATGGGATTTCTAATGCAATCTGTTCGCCTAACTGTTCCCATTGTAGTCAATATTAAAACTCCCACTGACTAGACTGCCAATAGAATTAGGTCAACAATGACCATTTTGAAAAGCCATTTAATTATCAGAGTCAGCACCAGTAAGCCATGCAAGTTCATAACAATCAAATTGTATCAAACCAAGCCAATTGTTCCGTATTTTCACCATTTTATCGTGCTTCATGCGAGTCAATTTAAAATGCTAAACCAATTTCTATTGCAGAGGTTAGACACTTACATACAATAGAAATGCTAAATAATTGGTTAAGTGGCCTCTCCTAATATCCTTAATGGTTGGCACTGGATTCAGTTGCACCATCTTGATGTAACAGAAAAAAACAATAACATTTTCTTGGTACTTCAAACATTAAGTATCTCCACTTACTTGCTATCAATTTTTTAAGACTGCAGGAGGTTACTTCAGAGGAGACAACACAGAGGGCAGGAGTAGCACAAAGATCCTATCAGGAGCTCAGGGGAGGTTACCAGAAAATGCAAACTTATTTGGCTTTAGAGGTTGGTCAAGTCTGTCTCTAAAGAGGGTACCTGGAGGATGTCATATTAAACTGGCCATACTAAAGAAGAAACAGGTCCTGAAATCTTGCAGTTCACTTCACGGGATTCACTGCTGATTTAGATGGAAACAGATGACATATATCCTGGGAAGGGTGTACTCACAAGAGCTGCATAGGACTACGAGATAAAGTGTGTACTATGTTTCACAAAGGTTATAGAAGTAGGAAAAAAGGTGGTGAGGGGAACGTCACGTTTGCTGGTGATTCTAAGAACGCGTCGATCACTCTCCAGCACCATCCTGATGAGTAAGGGACATACAGTGTTGGGAACACTATGATAGAAAGTTAACTACTAGCTTTACAACTGAGAGGAGCAGCAAATACCAGAAGATGTTAAAACTTTAGTTTTTCCTCTGTCTGATCCTACAAGATCCTGAGCACCTCCTACAAATTAAGTCAGGCAAAACTGGGAGCGTTTCTAGGAAATAAGCCTCTTAAAATAGAGAGGTAAACACGAAATAAAACCTTGACATTCTGAATATTTCAGCGAGACACAGGTATCCTAGAAGACAAAAGGAAAAGCCACACTGCAAGTTGGTTGTAAGTCTGCAGAGACACATAGTAGCTGGAATAACATCTCCTGGATCAGCAGGACTAGTCTCTTAATCAAAAAATACAGGTTCCAACCATATATGCTACTTTACTCACAGTCCTTAAGTCTTGGAGAAGTTGTAAACTCAACCCAGAAAAAGGGGACCACCCTACTTATGGCTCTGAGGACAAGAGTATCTCACCTAAAAACAGGATTATGTTTAAAAGAAAAGATTCAAGACAACTGACTTCTCTGAGCAGAGACTTTTTTCCACAAGTAGATAGAAATAAGCAAGTCAGGAGCACTGGTCCTATCAAAAAGGGTGCAAGTATTGACATCCATAGATATTAAAATGACGAAAACACTGATTTAAAAGAATATACATAACCTGCTAAAAATGAAAGGTATAAATTTATCTATCTGTCTTTGAAGGATATGACCATTACTGTAGGAGAAGTACTTAAGGCAGAACAATAAGAAACAAGAAGGAGACAACAAGAAACAAGAAAATTTAAGCAAAAAGAAGCATCTGCTACACAAAAAGCCTTTCCTGGCACTAAATGTATTAGGACCATGGAGCAAACTCCCCAAGTATAACACTGGAAGCCAAACAAAATTGAAGAATAAAAATATTAGAGAAACTGCAAAGAGCAATGCGGCCCAGCTGGAAAGACAGAAACTAGAAGAACAGATTTTTAACATAGCTACTTAATACAGTAATTGATAAAGAAGTTAGGTAAGTCACCTAAGACATGGTGCCTTTCCATCTTCCTATGTTCATCTGACGGCTAAAATGCCAGTCTTTCACTGCAGCTTTTTCAAGGGAACACCAGGGAAAACTTATATCTATTTATCAGCTAAAACTTCCTATAAAACAGCAGACTGCTGAGCTACTAATGGCTCCTCTGACCAGAGGGAAACAACCCCCCCCAGCCTTGATTATCTCTCAGAGGGCTGTTCAGGGGAAAATGTATTTACAAGATTAAAAATGGCACTTCAGAAGATCAAGTGTTTCAGAGAAGCATCACATAAGAGAGGATTTATCACCTGGTCAAGAGAAACAGCAGCACTTGCCCATTAAATGCCAAGGATTAACTGCTTCAGAGAAAGACTGATTTGGAACCAGAATGAAGCACTCACTCTTACTTAGGCGCAGTATTCAGTTGCCTCTATTTTAATCACCTCACTGTGTGGTGGGCTCACAAACTGATGACACCTTTTAGAGTAAGACTAATACACTCCATAGCTACAGTAAGTCATTAGAAAACAGAAACATCAGAGGCCAGACGAAGGTAGAGAATCCCTACTCCTCAGCCTAGACCTGGTATACGGGTATTAAGGAAACCACTGTATTCAGTGTTTTATAAAAAAACAGGGCATCCACCACTACAACCACCCTTCCTCTGAGACCCCTTAATTAGCCACTTTCAAACATTCATAGAAACATGAGCATGACTAGGGAAAACATCATTACGGCTAATTCTAATTACTTGGAAACTTCACAACTGGTGCTCATTGAACACAAGTCTGTAGCGCAAACATACAAATGGCTGCCCCATCAGGCTTCCATACCGGAATAAAGTGTCAAAAGTAAGCACCAACTTTTTTTTTTTTTTTTTTTAATTTATTGCTCTGTTATGTTACTGCTCTTCCAAGGGAAACAGAAGTGAAGACATAACTGCACAAGCAACCCTGATCTTTTAGACCTACAGGCTTGAAGAAAGCTAACCACTGCCTGTTCTGCGTGGCCAGCAACAAACTAGTAACAGCTTGCTTCCTAATCACTCTCATTAACAGCAGACATCACCTACTAGGTGACCTAGTTTGACTTAAGAGTTTCACAGACACAAAATAAAAGCAAAAGGAAAATAATGAACATAGCTCATAAGTAGCAGAAAAACTCAGATGCATGAAGGGTACCATCTTGACATCAAAACTGTTTCTACAAGCCCAGGCAACCAACAGTATGGAATATGATGTGAGCTTTTCCGGGAACTGTCCTCTTTCAAAAGGCACTCATTCTTTCACCACCCTGCTATGAAGACACTTGCCTTGCTGGAATGTGACTTAATGGTAAAACAACATTATGCTGGAGAGGTTAGCAATATCCTGCGGTACTGCTGCAAGGAAATAGTCATTGCCTGTCACCGCATTCAGGCAGTATTATTAGACATTAAGACCAAGATAAGGGGAATATAAAAGACTGTCACAAAAGAGAAAGATAAAAAGAATAGGGAAAATGAAGCTGCAGGCTACTATGAGTAGATCACAAGCCAAGCTAAGACTCTCACTAATCCTTGAAAAATGAAGTTCAAAGAGTAGATTCAATATCATTTCCATTCATCCAGGACTTGTTAGCATTCTTAGCCTGCAACTGTGTTTAAGATGATGAATATAATTAACATAAATTTCTATGTATCTGGAAGCAACATCCCAGTGCTAACTGCTCCAGAAACCTATAACAGAGAGGAAAAAAACAGCACAGAAAGTGACCACCAAGTTCCACAAAATTCAGGTCTGCCCTGAAAGCCAGTTTTGAGAAAGTCCATCTTCATCAAAAACAATGAGGCAGAGCCATATGAGCCAAGAAACAGAGGCAGAGGAAACGGCATCAAAACCACAGATAAAAGGGCTCTGGGAAGAAAACAACAAAGGCAGGTACGTACAAAAAATAGCAATCCTGCTTTTAATATCTTTATCTGAACTCAAATAACAAATTACTAACAAGAATATTATTTGTAGCTGCTCAAGTAAGACAGACAGATAACAAACTGTCCCATCTAAGACTTCCAGAAAGAAATCACTGCTTTTTCTGCAGTATACTGGTGCGTCACAGATCCTAAAAATCCATTTCCATCACCATTTAAGTGACATGAAGAGCCCATATAGATTCTCACATCTCCTACCATGTCTTTTGTTAACCTCAAATGTAAACATCAGGATGATAATGAGAAAAATGGAAAAAAACCCTCAGCCTAATTGCTTTTAGAAACCTCACAGTTCAGACACGCTACCCCTCTACCACTACAACAAAAGGCTACCGTTGATCAAGTCACCTCTCTTATCCACCCTCACTATGTCCTTTCAGAACTTAGCACCTGGCATCCCATCCACCCTGAGGTGTCAGCTTAAGCTATAGTCACCCTACAGAGTAAACCCCTTTCCTTACTGCTGGGATTCCCTACGCTTCTCCCTCCACAATGACAGAACTTGTCTTGCTGTTCTGGAGCTGTAGATCAAAAGCTCCCTGCTTATTTCAAGTCTCACACAAAACTTTAGCCATTCCAATCTCTCCTTTCTCCTGCCAAGAAAACCTGGCTCCTATCTGAAGGAGTTTCTTTTGCAGAAGTTGAAGGTTGTCAGAGGAAGGAAAAACCACTCTGAAATACATGAATGCACAGTGAACAGCTGGGAAGGAGAGCAGTAAAGACCAAGACTGGCTGTACAGAGAGTCCAAGTTCTACCCGTGTGCTCTCAGTAGTTGGTGTGCTAAGAAAAAACAGGAGGTGCATTGTGAATTTGGCATTTGTGCAGATTAGTGCTCCCATTGCTGTGTCTCTAGCAAACAATGATACAGAGTCAGACTGAAAAGGTAGAGACCGGATTTAAAAACGAGCGTGGAACTCCTTCACAAGGGTAGGGAAGAAGTTATTTCAGTAAATGGTAGTCTCCAACCTCCCTCTCCCCTCACTCAAACTTCCCAAAATCTGTCTCAGCCATTAAGCAAACCTCATGCTTATTCTCACCATGACACACAACTCCCTCGCTGAAACCCACTTCCACCATTCTACTTGAGAAGTAACAGGGAGAAGAGAATCCCAAACCAAACCTACTACCCAACTGCACACTGCTGAGTAACCACACTGCCACGGCCATTGTCTCCCCTTCTCTCTCTCACAACAATGTTAGTTCAGACACAATTGCTTCCAAGCAGTTCCTAATTAATATTTTCCGGTACCAAGTGCACAAGTCAAGGTTCTTAAAGAAGCTAACAAGAAAAGATGCTTTAAATGAAGACATTCCAAAAGAAGGGTGATTGCCTGGATCTTGCATGAAATGTCTAATCAGCCGTGCACTTTTCTCCTTAATACATAAAAAAGTTAAACCAAAACGCCAGCCTGAAGCGGAGCACCGACTATGACACAAAACAGACTCCCAAACCAAACACTTCACCTATGGAAGAGGCCAAAAAGAATCTACCATACTATTCTCCGAAACAAATGAAAATCATATTCAAGAAACGGGAAGTGAGACTTACAGCTTTAACGCAGCAGCAGTCAGCTGGCAGGCTGCGATCTTAGAACCTTTTAAGGCAAGAGGCTATTGGAAGAACTTAGATTTGGCAGTTCTTGCTGTGACAGTGTCAACAAAGCAACCAAAAATGGCAGAAGACAGGCATGGCGGATACTCATTTATCTTATGCACTTATGAAGAGACCCCTGCAAGATGCCCATCTGAGAAACCGCAAGACTTGGTCCAGAACATGCCTTAAACGAAAGGATATTATGTTGACAAATAAAGCCAAATAATATCACCCTGCATCTTGTAAGCTTTCCTTAAGTGATTCATCAACTCTGCAAAGCAAGAGCCTGCTTCCACAAAACCAGAATGCCCATTATGGTAAAACAGTGCCTACAGTGCTCATATTCTCTGTCTGGGTGCTCAGTGGTGTCTCAAAAGAAATAAAAAAGATAAAGCACCAAAACAAGATTTCAGGCCTGTGAGGTAAAGCCCTCCTTGTTGAAGACACAACAAAGACCTTCCTAGTCTGTGACAATGGCACACCTGAATGGATCCACCCCAGCACAGATCTTCCTGGGAGGAAGGAGAAAGGAGAGGATAGAAAGAGGAAAAGCTGCAGACATTAAGAGTGTAATTCCAAGCTCCTTCATATCTAGATTCTACCAGGCAGCCCACTCTCAAAAGCAGACAGAGTCGTCAGCCACAGTCACACCTTTAGCCTTGGCTTGAAAGCCTTTACAGAACTGTAGTGAAGGATTTGAGCAAGGCTTTCAGACAGCGAGGTGGTGCACTGTCCTATATATCTGCTTTTCAGTCTGACAGATAAAACGAACCTGCATTTGTATATTTGTTCCCACGCTTACTGCAGACAAAAAGGGACATAGATGGCCAGAATTCATCTCCAGAAACACCTTCACATTCTGATTATGGTGACAGATTTAGAATTACACATGAAAAAAATTAGCTTGCACAATCCGAGGAGTCCTAGAAGCATCACCCACAGTCTCCAGCATCAGAGCTGTTCTGGACTAAAGGAAGTCTCTAAAAAAGACCCAGTCAAACTTGTTGAAGAAGTCAAAAGAAAAGATAGTTTAGCTCTAAAAATCTAAATTCACTATGTGATCCACACATAAGACACTCAAAAAAGACGTTGGAATTAGAAGGTTCAACATCTATGACTTGTCTATAAAGAATCTATTTTTACCAGTTATGCCGGAAGACTAAATTGACGTCATTCTCCACTCAGAGATTCTTATCCCAGAATTCAAGAAGCCTTTTCATTTTAGCTTAGGATTCTGCTAAAGCCAACCTTAAAACCCACTTACATCAATTTTTACAACCTAATATTACAATCTGCATGTATATTACAAACTGTATTAAATGCTTTCATGCAGACATGACTAAGTTTACAGTTGTCAGTTGTATTCAATAAGCAGTAAGATGACAACAGTGACAGGTTAAACACAGGCAGCACATGTAGAGAGATAACATCTTATTAGACCAAATAACACAGTTATAGCTTGTGTCTCCCTCCTCCTCCCCTGTCCATAAAAGCTGGTATAATAGAAGGATATTACAAATACCTATAAAAAACGACTCTAATTCACATTCTTAGTCCAACACTACTGCTACTGCTATCACAAACTAAGCGTATTTATGAATGAATTCAAATGAGCTTCTGGAGAAACCGCATAGAGAAAATGACAACATTAGACTGACATACAGGAGGAGAGGTTTTAGCTTAAATTTAGAGGCCATATGCACACAAACAGTGCAGAGGCCAAGTTTTTCATGCCCCTTACTAGGTCATTAGGTAAGCAAAGCTGAAAAGATACAATAATGAATCTTAGAGGAGAAAAATCCTTAGAACCCCACAAAAGATGAAAGCTGAGAAAGGCTTGTCTCCCAGGCACCCTGCACAAGCACAGAGCTCACTCCTTGCCCAGGGCTCTAGGTATAGTAAAACCAACCGGTGTTTAATGCCCCTTACACATTTCTCCTGATCTCTAGGAAAATGCAAGAAGAGAATCTACCAACTACGTTAACCAGTTTAGAAAGATAAAGCATCAAGGCAATTTGCTATGGCTTTTACATTTAAAAAAAATTCACTGGATTCCAGGAGAAAAGCATGACCTGCAGAGAGCTAGACACAGTAGCAACTCCCTGTCCTACATCAGATCTGGATAAGCAGGGAAGACAAAGCATCTAAATCAGCGCAAGAAAGTAACACTCGAAAAAATACATCACTCTGCTCAGGTGAGCAAGCAAAGAAGGAGGGATACAGGAGCCAAAAGGAGAAGCAAGAACTCTGTACAGGAGATTTCACTGTGAAGTGTCAGCAGAAGAAATCAAACGAGTCACGAGACAAGTTCCAGCTCTAAGGACCCCCACACAGCAGCTCCCTCTAATGAGCCAGGAGAAATAATGAAGCAGAGAAGGAAAAAGAAAGAAAATCTTGATTGCACAGACCAGAATTCAATATGAAATACTCAACCAACAAATTCAGCCACTGCACAGTAAGGAGTAAACACTTCTTTTTGCTCAGTATGAAATGAAAGACAACCTTAGCATGGCTGATTGAATTGCTTCCCTGACTGGGTGCTCTTACTGTGTGAATATTATCTGCAGGGGAACACACTTCTCTGCAGGCATTTGCCTGGCTCTGTGCATGAAGAACTTACCATCTCTTCTTTTCCCAGCAGAACAAGCCACCCCAGACAAAGTTAATGGAATAATGGAAATATGAAGGTCTATGCTTGCAACGCACCCGCCTCACAAAATGGGCCCAGCAGCCACCATATTTCTGCTCTTCCAGACCATGAAGCTGCTTGGGAAAAGCTACTGGGCAGTGACTCTTCTGCATTATCTCCCCTCATTTATATCTTACACAAACAAGGCCACAATGACAGGGGAGGACATTCACTCACCCTCTACTTCTGAATATTTAATTGCTGGAGCATGAAACGACAGCTTCACAGAACAACATTCTAACAAAAAAAGTCTACCACCACTTAAAAAGTCAGAAAGGGACTAGTATCTTGCTTTTCTGGGAATAGCTAGTGTTACCAGTGTCCTTCATAAAGGGACTTCACCCTGACACAAAGGACGTGGAACTTTAACAACATGCCATCTCAAGTACGTACCACTGCAGCAAGTCAACATGAAAGTTATGATAGCAGCAAAGTTGACACCATCCTCTGCTGACACCAGCAACATAAAAGCCCAGATTTTTGAGGAGTTCACGGCTCCCACCAAACACACCTCCCTACCACACTACCACCGTAGGCTACTTCTATGACCACGTTCAGAATCATCCTATGTTTTAATCACAATGTACACAAAGGGGGAAAAAATTCAGTGAAATACTTAAAGTACTCGGGGAAAATCCCGTATTTAAAAGGAAATGACTGAAGACAGACTAGAAAGGCCATATTCTGTTTTCTGCTAAATCCCTGAGCTTTTGGTCTCCGTGCCATCTAAACAATCCATTACTATACTTCCATTTATTGGAAAGAGTTTGCAACAAATTGTCTGCTGGGATTACACTGGGTATCACTAGAAGTCCAAAAGCAGATGCTGTCCCGGCCACGCTCCCTCCCAGCCCCTCGCGCACCTGGCAGGGCACGGGAAGATGAAAAGTCCTTGACTAGCGTAAACGCTACTTGGCAACAACTAAAACGTCAGTGTGTTATCAACATGATTCTCATACTACATCCAAAACACAGCACTATACCAGTTAATAGGAGGAAAATCAACTCCATCCCAGCTGAAACCAGGCCACCAAGTCTTCCAAAAAAACAATCCCAGGAATTTCAGCTAATTTGACAAAGTTGTACAGATAGAGCAAGTAACAGTAACAGAACATGTCTGGCTGTCTTCTACAGCTTTAGACCAAAGAACTAAGTCCTGAAAAGCCTCTCAGTGGTTCCTATTCTGTCTCAAGATTTGAAGGCTCTAATAAACTCTTGAGCCCCCCTCTGTTCCATGGGAGAAAGAGATTCTCCTTTTCTTTATTTAACCAGTCTTTTAAATCTGGTTGAGACAGCCTGATGTGTTGAGGGTAGCCTAAAGCATCCTTAATTTTCATAACAGAAATGACAAGACCCATTTGTAGCAATCACTGCTCTAATTACTGATTGAATGACTTAACCTGTTCCTACAGGAAGCCTGAGATGTCTTTGATTGGTAAACAGTAGGAAGCCACAAAGCAGTCTTGTGCTGACAACAGACTCAAGCAAGGGAGCAAGGCAGCATGCACACTTACTCAAAATCTTCAAATTCCAGATCGTTTCCCTCTACAGATGGGCTTGAGTTCTCTGAAGTGGAAGAAGAGGAGGAGGAAGAAATATCGCATGGAGCGCTGTCGAATACTGTCCCTCCGGGAAAGATACTGGATCATCCTCTGAGCATAATATGCAGCAGGAGACAACCTGAGCAAGAGAGATATACAGACTCTCGTTACACAAGTATAGAATGACAGCCAGTCCTATTTTTCCTTTTAAGCTCCAAGTGCCAGGACAGTAACAGCATATCACCAAATTGGCTGTTTGCATTTTATCCGTGAGTAAGACAGAGTAAATAAAGAAAGCAAGTAGAAGTAATTTTCCCTTTATACGCTACACTCCCACGTGATTCCCTTGTTGTGCAAACAGAAGCACTACACAGTACCTATAGACAAAAAGCTCATGCACAGCACAGAGAAGTTTGCTTCTCAGAACTCTCTGGAGACCATTGTTTCATTTATTACCAGTTCACACAACTAACCCCAGCAAGCATCCCTGATAAGAATCAAGCCCGCTCCCAATGTGAACTCTGCTTGAAATGCCAAACAGCAGCAGCGTTCAAATAAACATTGAAGGAAGGTGCTGTTGTTTTGAGGGTACTTAATGGGAACACCATTAAGTATTAAGCAGGAGAAAAAAAGGTTTAACAGCTTTATTTAACTACTTTGTAATCCAAATGGTAGGGATTTCATATAGTGGCAATTTCATCAGATCCACTAGATGTATGTTAAGGGGAGCATTAAAAGCCTTGCATCCCACCTGAAGGGAAAGCCTTCCTCTGCAATTAACTTTTAATTCTCTCTCATGCATAACTTGGCCTTTGTTTGCATCAGCTATCATGCGCCAGTATTACCCCCTTCCTTGATGCTAGACAGGTAAAAAACACACTCTCTTTTCCTACCCTGCATATATCCACAGCTCCTAGCACATGCTTTCTGTGACACAGTTATTCAGTATTGAAGTCCAGTCACCTCAGATGCTTGAATAATCATTTATTTAGCCTTATTTGGATTAGACTTGAACTCTAATTTGGGGGGAGGAGGGGAGATGACAACACCCCCCCCAAGTAATTACACATTAAGATGTCTATTCCTTTAATTTCTAGCTCCCTCCCCACCCCAATACATGTGTTTGCTTTTGTTCTTTTTTATTCAATTCAAGTTATCAGACCGGTACTACCCAGGGTCATGAAAATACAATCTCATTTCCTGCAAAGGCACCACGGGCAAGAGACTGATAATGGAGAGCAGCCCTAATTTTTAACCTACAAATGAAAGTGTGAACAGCTTTAAACAAAGAAAAATAAAACAAAAAACCTCAAATGAACAGTGAATTCCAGGGGATAGTCTAGAGATGAAAATATACTCATTTGCAACCACAAAGAGAGGTGGCCTGTCTGCCTTATAGGAATGCTACCTATCTTCAGAACCAAGTTTCAAGCTAAATTCATTTTACAGTGGACCTGACCATCAGCCATGAAGACTCTTAAGGATATGTTTAACTTTATAGTGACCTATACCACAGTTTCACTGTATTACACTGCAACCAGCAACAAAAATGCAACTCCATAATCAGCTCTAATAACATGATTGTTAACAAGACTTTTTATTTTTTTCTCCCTTCCAGAGTTGCACCAATTCAATGGGAATGAACTGGGAGTAAGGTTTTGCTTATATATGGCTAAATTTCACATCCACAACAGCATGAGCAGCAACCAACCAGACCAGGTCTGATAAAGTGCTCTGCTACTATCCCTAAAGTCATATTTCAATGGAAAACTACATTTAATAGTATTTCTAGAGACTGCTCCCTAGAGCAGCACAAAAGAAATGTACTAATTCTTCAAGGGATAGATTGTATTAATGTTGTTTTGGCTGCAGACGCCCATCAAGGACATTCTATCTCCCATTCCGCCATACATTCAGGGCATATAAGCAAAAGAGAAGGTGGCAAGAAAGAAGGAATTAGAAGTCACGTAGACACAAAGAGAGAGCATCTTCCCCAAGGTAAGCTCCCTGTACCCTACTAGGCTGCCATCTTGGTAAAGAGGCAAGTTTAGCAGACAGACTACAGGCTCAGGGGTCTAAAAACTTGGTCAACAAGCAGCAAAAGGATAAAGGGAACCACACACACCGTCTGTTTTGGATTCCTCCTGGATCTTTTATGCACTGTTTGATGAGTTAAAGCTGTTCATGCTTATGTAACGTAGAAGGCTTCGCTGTACAAACACAGCACTTCTCTCTACTCCCCTAAAGACTTAATAAGCCAAGTATAAAAAAGCAAGGCATTACAGCAGTGCACTCAGAAATGAGGAGCTGTTCTCTTCTTTGGCCTTTTCCATAAGCCAAAGCCTCTGTGTATGCCTAAAAATAAGTCTATGGCATAATATGTGCACATAAAGAAAGAAAGGAACATGGAAACAAGGCAACACTGGAAAACATGAACAGTGGTCTCAGCAGTCCAGCAGTGTAATCACTGAAACCTTTTTCTTTGCTAATAGCACGCCAAGGGAGAGTTTTACAGAAGGATATGAATAATGAGTTTTGCAGACATTTAGTCTTCTCAAATTATGCAGCACATCACAAGAAAAAACACAATGATGCTTGTTAGAAGAACAAGAAAGAGTAGGCAATAAAGACTGGCCATAATGGATGACAAGATGCCAGATTCAGCTTCCTGACAGCACATGGTATGTAGACTGGATAGACTGCAAAAAAGATTTCCAAAGAGAAGACAAGAAGCTTATGTCTGATACACAAAGAGAAAGGTGCGAGGGATAAAATATAAAAGGGCAGAGGAGAAACATATTCAAAGCAATAGGCTAAGGAATTAATCTTTGCAGATGAGTGCATGCAGGGCAAAAAAAAAAAAAAAATTGTATTTGTCAGGCTGTATCTATCTTTGGAATACAGTTATGACACAAATCAGAACCAGAGCTGAGAGCCAGCATAAGAGATTTAGCTGTCCTGGAGGGAGGAGAAGGCTGCAAAACAGCATAAGAAACACCAGTTAACATTAAACATATCTCTTCAGTTCATTCAGCTATTGAACACAACTGTAAATCAGCCCCTGACCAAAGCTAGTCTACCAGCTGGCTAAAGACACGCCAGTGACAGCAGGCTGCCTAGTCCGTTTATTTCTCACCTGTATTTCTAACAAAGCAGCGGCAAAACACAGATAGAAGTTATCCAGTAACTCTTAAACCAAGTTTGCATCCACAGGACAGTAGGCTGTATTTGACAACACCACAGGAGCTAAATTAACCTAGTCTCTGAGGTGACTGGACCCCATTTAGTGGAGCAGATGGTTCAGAGGAGGAGAGGCGATGCTGCCACACGTAACCGCCACAGAACAAGGCACTGAGTGGGAGAAATGCTGCAGCGCAAAAACCAGCACCAAGCAGCTTCTGTCTCACGCAGCCACCATGTCATCGAGCGGCAGCGCATTCTCTAGGCACCCAGTGCACGGCCAGTGAGAAGTGGAACTGAGGGAAGGAAATGTTTTCTAGCATTAGTAAAGTTCAAGTATCGCGCTCTAAACGGCATCATGAGTACTGAAGAGCGAGCTACTACATTGCACAGTGTCCTCAGCGACAGTTAGATATCCAATCCAGCTGGCCATATTTATGGACAACATGAAAACTTCTACACAAAGGCTGCTTCTCTTCACCCTCCCTCATTTTAGTATCTTCTAAGGAAGTAAATTTTAAAAAAAAAAAAAAAAAAAAAACACACCCCACACGTCACAAGAACATCATTGTCTAGACCCAGTTCCCCAAGACAGCCACAAGAATTGGTGTATCTGCATCCAAGAGCACGACACTGCTGTGCAGACCCCCAACCTTCCTAACATTTCAGAAGTACTGACACCACTCATCAACCCTGCCTTGATGCTGGTGGTGGCCAGGAGGTTCACTGACATTATTACAGCTCACATATCTAAATGTGTCTCAGCCAGCAGACCTGTTTTAAAGGGGTTACCTGATTGGTGCCATTAATTTTCTTGGTGATATCTATAGTGGCATACATACCACCAATCCTTGAGCTGAAGGCAATGCTGGTAGTGGACATCAACTTTTGATTGCTTCCATTCCACTTAAGCCTTCAACACACAGGCAACATTCAGCCTGAGGGTCTCTTTCCCAGTAACTTTCTAGCAGCTTAGATTTTTTTTTTCTAGAGACAAAAACAAACATCTACCAAACACCCTTGTGATGCTTTAGATATGCAGTTTGGGAGCATCTTTTTGATTTTTTTTAAATTAAAAAAAAAAGAAAAGAAAAAAAGGTGTTCTTTGATGACAGCTTTGATTCCTCTGCAGATTGTTTTCTGAGCTCAGTACATATGGAAACTGTGGAAAATGACAGAACAGCCAAGCTGACCTTAGAGAAGTTCAGCAAGGCCACTGAGAAAGACTGCTGCAGTCTGCATCAGAATATTCATTCTAAATCTGAGGGAACTTCAAAAAATGTTCTCCCTGCCTCACTCCTGACTTAGGTTATTCAAACATAGCACCATTACAGACAGTAGATGCAGAAACAAAACTAACACACACACACGCTCTTAAAAATAAATTCTTCAGATCATGGAGTTTAAAAAAAAACCAAAACACTCCATTGGAGGCGGCTTATATGTAAGTATATATATTTTCTTCAGGGGTCAGTATTGGGACCAGCGCTGTTTAACATCTTTCTCGGCAACATGGACAGTGGGATCGAGTGCACGCTCAGCAAGTTTGCCGATGACACCAAGCTGAGCGGTGCTGTCAACGCGCTGGAGGGAAGAGATGCCATCCAGAGGGACCTTGACAGGTTTGACAGGTGGGCCCGTGCAAACCTCATGAAGTTCAACAAGGCCAAGTGCAAGGTCCTGCCCGTGGGTTGGGGCAATCCCAAGCACAAATACAGGCTGGGTGGACAATGGATTGAGAGCAGCCCTGAGGAGAAGGACTTGGGGGT